>NC_087220.1:42972777-42980277 GCF_015104395.2 Macrobrachium nipponense | reverse complement strand
TATATATATATACATATATATACACATATATATATACATATATATATATCTATATATATATATATATATATATATATATATATATATATATATATATATATATATATATATATACATATATATATATATATATATATATATATATATATATATATATATACACGTCATATCGCATTACCGTGATTCATATACATATATCGAACTACAAATGTCCTTTAATATCTAATTGCGCTCTACCCCGGAATTAATATATTTTCATTTATGTTTAAACCGAGGGGGAGGGACTTTATTAAGCGATAATATAACTGGCCTGACCGACAGGTGCGAACCATCAAACCTCCTCAATTCTAGGATTCTGGCAAGTTGAAAGCCTTAGCCAACCTCGGCACTCCGTGGTGGCGAGGTTGGCTAAAGGCTTCACTGCCTTTCCAGTTCCTGGAATTGAGAGGTCGATGATTCGGCCGCCTGTCCGGTCATCAATTCTTATTTATTTGCTTTAATAAAGTCCCCCTCGGTTAAACATTATAAAATGAAAATATATTAATTACGGGGTAGAGCAAATTAGATATTAAACGGAGATTAATTTAAAAGGACAATTTGGTAGTTTGATATATATATGTAATAAATCAAATTTTAGAATTACATAATCTGTAAATAAAAACCCATGACCTGAAGGTCATTGGCGAATTAGGCTGGGGTTCCTACGTGACCAAGGCAAAATCTAGATCACGCTATGGCCGCATGTTTCCTGCAGTCAAGCCATGGTTTAAGTTTGTTTAGAAAATCGTCAATCATTTTGGCATTACTGATTAACTTTGCATAACAACTTCCATGGGAAGCGGTTGACCTGTTAACCTTCGCCGGCCGGAAACTTGTAACTTCCGAGCCAGGCGGAACTACGTATTTTTTGTTTATGTGAATCGCATATGAGATAGCTAATGTTTCGCTATCAACGTTGATGCTTCTAAGAAGTTATTCAATTCCTAGCGATTTTAAACGGAACGGTCTCACGACCGCAACCTGTCTCTCTTGTTTATGGAGTTTTCCAGAAATAAAGTTGTTTGTACTATTTCAACTTATCCGTTTGAATCATCTCCTTTACTTTAATTAAGACGAACCACTCTACTAAAGAATCATCCCATAGGAGAAAGAAAAGGAAGGAACCATAACACCTTACGAATGGACAGTCGTAATGTGTAAAAACAAAAGTCTTTCGCAAAAGGCAAATAAACAACGACTCTTGGTTGGGGCAGCTATTGACGAAGAATAAACATTCTAACCAACAGGACCCATTATCAGCCGACCGCAAGAAACTGCAACTCACCAACTTCCACCTATAAATCAATAATAAACAAGCGGAAACTGGGAATTTCTTCAATCAACGCAACTTTTATGAAGACGAAGATATGTCCTTCATCGGAGAAGAATATCAAAGCATCAAACATCGAACGATTGAGTGACTTGTGTCACATATCTCCGAGAATCAACCACCGGAACGAAAGCCAGCATCGAACATCAACAGAAAGAAGAAAACACAATAAACTGGAAACAACGCGCGTATCACTAGGCAAGGACGCGAAGAGGTAGGCCAAGAGGAAGCAAACGGCGAGGGAAGGAGGCTGTGACGTCATTTCAATCTTGGTGGACTTCTTCATGGCAACGCGATGGAAGAGAGGAGGGATAATACCGTGACGCTCATCACCGACCTTCCGACCGCGTTGTTGAGGACCGAGAAAAAGAACTGTGACGGTCATGCAGATTGTCAACAATCCTTATCCCCATATAAACCAGAGCTTTAAGTAGAATTTTTATCTATTCAGGTTTTTTTATTTTTTCTCAGTGAAGTGTTGTTCCATCAGGAGTCGGATCTAGTATTCTGGGGGGGTGAGTTTTATATTAGTCCTTAAACTCTTGCATTCATTACAGGAATCATTTCAATTCAACTACGAGTTCCTCGCCCCGCAGACCTTTTTTTCTCGTTGTTTTTTTGCTAATCGTTTTCTTGCAGAAATTCTCCGTATTAACTATCTTTATCAAATTATCTGTACTTATATGAATCGTTTTTTTGTGGTTTTTTCCATATTATTTGCAAAAATTTTTATTTTATTTTTATTTTGGGAATATTGCTATTCGTTTTGCGCAGTGGAACGTTCGTATCTGTACAGTGCTTAGTTGAAAACAGTTAGGAATCGTATCAATCTGGAAAAAAACCAACGCATACAACGAGGAACACCTATTGAAAACCCAAAAATCCAGAAAGTAAACCTAGTTGGTTCCAGGTACACAATTTTTAATTTTACCTGTTCAAGGTCCTTGGAGGTAAATATCGTTAATGGGTTCTTCGGAGTTTCTACGCAGTAAAACAAGCTTCTATGGCCCTCAGCCTAGTGTTGTAGATCGGGACGGCAGTAATTGCCAGACCGGTTAAATGAACATCAAGGAAAACTTAAGTAACTCCACGTGGGTTTACAAGAATCCAATATTGCAGTGAATGTTTTCATACATTTGATATATTTAATCTGTATAGCAGTCATGTTGCCTGTAGCTTTGGTGCGGTATTGTGTTAAAAAGCGAACGCCTGACAGTACGGAACTAGGTGTGTATAAACAGATAAAAGCACACATGTCTAAATGTACTGACCTTGATCCCTTGCTTACTCAAGCTTTTGCAAAAAATGAGGATAAGCCACAAGTAGACGAAGTTAATCATAATCAAACAGCAGGGATGACTTGTTACAATTGCAATAGGCCAGGTCACGTAACGTCAGACTGTCGACGCGTTTTTGTTCAATTCATAACAGTACCACACATTCATATAATCGTTGCTACTCGCAGAATCAACGGCAGAGTCCTAAAAACATGCAAACAGTTGCCTATGTAAACAAAAAGAAGGGTCCTCAGTACTATAAAAAGAAACAAGCAAACGGAAATGCTGCTCAACAGCAAAAACAAACAAATCGTGCTTCAGGTACCTCTGTTCCTGGGCCGTCTAGCCAGAACTTGCAAGGTCAAGCGAATTTTCAAGGAGTGCTAAACAAGCAAATACCACGTAGTTAGCTCCAAGGGGGGAGAGGACGATGTTGGGTCATCATATCAACATCTTTTTGTATCAAATAATCAGTTTAATCATTTATCAGATCATTGTGAGGCAATCGATTTTCCTATGAAACACACGGCCGAATCCAAAAAATCTGTGCAGGTTCCCGTAGATTTGCAACAAATTCACGCAATCATAAGTCAATGACGAGTTACGCCAACCCCTTACATGCAGTAAATTTGGACCATAAGCATTTACTTTGTTCTTTGATTCTGGTAGTCCACGTAATATCATGGATTTAGGACTCATCAATTTACTCTTTTCAAACTTCCCTATAGAGAAGTCCGAATAAGACTCTCTGGTATAGGAAATAATGAATTAAATGTGGTAGGAGTAACTCATGTTCAGTACAAGGTCGGTAAGCGCACGTTTTCCGATACCTTTATTGTTGTACAAAACATTAATATGTATCCCGCAGTAATTATTGGATACCCGTCTATGGGCACTCAAAATATTACCTTATGCCCTGCAAAACACTGCGTGTATATCAAAGGAAAATTCTATAAGTCTTCTAATACCCAAAAATCAGTTTTAGATAATAAAGAGACAGACAGAGTAGTAACATATATTAAAGAACCAATCACTTGTCTCATAAACCAAGAAATAATCCATGCGACCCAACAGAATTCTCGCTCGCCCGTAATATCAGCTTGCACGCAAACTCTCGAGCCGAACGTAACTTCGCAACATATTAGTGCATGTAAAGAAAACCTTGCCGGGATCTGAAATGTTAATCCTTTCCGACACTCTGAAAACACACGGATTATCCGTCACACAAGCCATTTATACAGTCGGCTCACAACAACAATGTAACATCGAAGTCTGTAATCATTTGAATACCAAGTTAGTTATCCACAAAAATCAACATATCTTGGATGTGGAAGTTTATAAACATCGCATTCTTACCGTAGCTAAGATCAATCACGCTCAATCAGTTGCGGATGAATCCCTTTTGCAATCTATAAAGAACAAAATCAATAAGGACATTCAAGAAGAAGAAATTCAGCAGAAATTTTTGAATCTTTTAACTGAATATTATGATGTTTTTCCCACTACGGATGGAACCTTAGGAAAAAAGGATGTCATCGAGCATCAAATAAGGCTAAAGGACAAACAGAAAGTAATCTATGTACCTTCATACCAACTTCCTATGAAATTTCAGAATGAGATAACTGAGGAAGTAGGTTAAAATGCTAAAGAAGGAGTCATTAGGAAATCAAACAGCCCTTATAATTTTCCGTTAATAGTAGTACCGAAAAAAGAGTCGAACTTGGCGGATATGCGTCGATTTTCGTCGCTTAAATGAGGAAACAATCCTGACCGATTCCCAGAGTCCATGTACTGACGATATTCTGTCTCTACTAGGTCAGAACAAATATTTTACCAGCTTGGACCTACTAAAGGGCTTCCATCAGATTCCATTGGAAGAAGAGAGTATCCCATACACTGCCTTCAGCACAGCCAGGGGACATTATGAATTTTTGTGTATGCCTTTTGGTTTACGTTGTGCTCCTATAACTTTTACTAGAATGATAAACATTGTGTTTGGAGACTTGTTAGGAGATATCCTACAGGCCTACATGGACGACCTAGTAATCTTTTCTAATACCTTAGAAGAACATCTACGTAAATTAGACTTAGTGCTACAAAGACTAAGGCAGCATAACTAAGGGTAAAGATAAGTAAGTGTGAATTTTTTTAAAACAGAACTAGTCTATTTAGGTTTCACGTCGTCTAGTGAAGGTCTTAAAGTAGTCCATGATAAGGTATCGGCTATCCGTAACCTTTCCGCGATACCCTAACTAACCGTCAAGGGGAATACAGCAATTTATAGGCTGTAAGTGGGGTATTACCGGAGGTTCATTAGGAACTACTCCATCATAGCCGCTCCCCTAACCGATCTTATAAAAAAGGGCGTAGATTTCATATGGTCTGAAAATCATCAACAGGCGTTCAATAAATTGAAAGATGAACTGTGTAGTTCTCCTATCTTGAAATTTCCTGACTTCGGTAAGGAATTCTTTATAGCAACAGACGCCTCAGACCTAGGAGTAGGTGGGGTATTGCTTCAACAATATGATAAACAGTTTTTCCCTATAGCTTTTTATTCACGTAAACTGAGACCTTCAGAAACGTAAATATGCAGTAATAGACAAGGAAGGGCTCGCTATTGTTTAATTCAATCGTGCATTTTCTTTAAATTTATAATATACGGTTATCCCGTCAAGGTTCTCACTGATCATAAACCCCTAACCGACTTCTTTAAAGGCTTTAGTCACAGCCCTAAGCGAACTCGGTGGCACATGATCATCCAGGACTTTGGCGCGAGGATCGGGTATTTACCTGGGAAAGCAAATATCATTGCTGACGCATTATCACGCAACCCTCTTCATCTTGTACCGAGCCATTAGCTGAATTAATAGATATCTCAACCTCCACGCCCATTGTTAAAACTATATCTGAACGGAAGATCTGGCTGGAGTGCTGAACTATTACAGAAGGAACAAAGAAAAGAATCAACAAACTAGAAAAAAATCATAATTGCGTTAAATGGAAATCCGAAGGAAAAGGAATATATAAAGTATAAGCAGCAGAATTATATAATCAAAGATAATATCCTGTGTAGATCCGTGACGAGGAAAACCCGCAACACACCACAGTTGAATAACAACCAGGTGGTGGTACCTATCTCGCTCATACCCACTGTCTTAAAATGGTTGCATGAAAATCCACTGCATGGACACCCGGGTTATTCCCTAATGTCACAGAAAGCCAAATCTTTATTTTATTTGGCATACGATGCTTACAGATATAAAAGCACATAGCAAATTGTCGCACTTGTCAAGAATACAAAGGGCACACAAAGACACCTGTCAGCCTAGGGGCTTACCCCATGCCAAATCAACCCTTTGAAAGAGTACACTTAGATTTATTAACAGGATTTTACGAGTCAGACAGAGGAATAAGCACCTCCTAGTAATCATAGATGCCTTGAACTCGATATACAGAACTGATAGCGCTTAAACAAAAACCGCAGTCGAGTGCGCTAGAAAGTTTTACGAGTGCTACATTTGTAAACATGAATTCCACACACCATTATATCAGACTCGGGCGGGGAGTTCAATAATCATTTCCTTAACTCCTTGTGCGAATTCCTTTGCATAAAGAAAATCAATACCCTGATCTATCACCAGAGTCTAATGGGCTAGTGGAAAGGGCAAATCGTAAGGTTTTAAACATTTTAAAGGTCACCTTAGGGGGGGCAGACTCCAACTGGGACATTGCCATACCTGCGGTACTAAGCACACTTAATCACTCATATCATGTGTCTATTAACATGACACCGCACGAGGCACTGTACGGTATCCCAGCTAGAACACCTTTCCCTGTATTAACGCCTACAATTAATTTATCAAATCCTCTAAAGGATGTTATGGATGCAAGCATAAGTCGATATAATATACTTCGTAAGAAATCTAGAAGAAGCACAAATTATAATGAAAAGAAATCATGATAAAATAGCTAAGCCAACTTAGAACATATGCCGTGGGCGATCAGGTATACATAACAAGTATACGTAACGTAAAGGTTTAAATTATAAAAACTGACACCTAAGTTTGAAGGCCCGTTTAAACATTTTAGAAACATTAACGGCCAATAGATTTAGGGTTCAAAATGTATCCAAACTCACTGATATGAGAATAGTTCCATTGGCACATATCAGAATCTAAAGAAAGGTAGGTGGAGTGAGGGAAAAAATGGTTGTATTTATGAAACTTGTATAATAATTTATATATATATATATATATATATATATATATATATATATATATATATAATATAAATCATATTTGTAAGTTAACATATTCTTTAACATGAGTTATTACATATATTTTACTCATTGCAGGTTTCCAAAAATGAATCTGTTATTGTTAGGAGTGATATTGTGTGTTCAGACATCTTTGTTGTATGGAAAGAGCGCTAAGACGAAAGAAATAGAATTTAATCATGGCTCGATTATCGAAAGAACAGAAGACATTTTTATTGTGTCGAGTAATATAGTCATAGAAGTGGATATGCAGGCCATATTTTTTGCCTGAAGATGACGTCCTTAACTTAAAGAATGACCTGATGAGGTTTGCCATTTTGCTTAAGGAAATGCACCAACGTAATTTTCATGCTAACTCAGAGATTTCCCTAGCTCAAACCCTAAGCGTCGCGGAAATGTTGTCTTATGACATACAAAATAAAACCGCTGAGGCAGAGGAACTTGCCTCGTGACTTGCTGATGTGGTCTGTGCGGCACAATAATCTCGAACGCCGCAACCCGCTTATTCTGGCTGGACTAAACATCCTGGGATCTGTTGCGAATCTAAGCTTAGGAATTTCAAATCGCCTTAAGAT
>NC_087220.1:42960277-42967777 GCF_015104395.2 Macrobrachium nipponense | reverse complement strand
GTCAGAAAATTTTCCAAAATTATGATCTTCCTGAGATGACTTCTGCTTCACTCAAACAAAAAACTCCTATATGGACAGAAAACCTCTTGGAAGCAATCAGTGGCGATAGATGCTGCAAAAAAAGGCGAAATTTGCCCTACAAGGAAACCCTGAACAGTAAGAATATCTAACTCCAAAACCATAAAACTGTGCAAGGACTAGTCCTTCTCCAATGTTACCTCCAGATTTGGAAAGACACACCTAGTTTACAACGCAGTTCACTTTCACTAATGTTTGGCAGCAAGAAAGAAGAAATCTTAAAAGAGGCTCCCTTTCATGAACTGCATTAAAGACTTGAACATACATGATATAAACCTCATGAAATACAGTTCAAATGAAGGTACTATTTCCACAAAATCATACATTAACTTCTCCTTACAGAAAGCAATTAAACTTAAAAAAAGACATTATGACCACTTATACATTGGCACTAGTATATCAGACAACTGATTCATCAATCAACAGAAGCACGAACAATTGCAGGAGAAACGTCTTAGCTACTCCAGGGAGACCAAGTCAAAGACTATAACGCTTGTTGGAGGAAGAGCAGCAGTTGACTGCAACGAGGATTAAAAATTCCTCTTTAATCACTAGTGACAAAATCACTTACTCCGTTTACTGATAGAAACTCCCGCAACTGGATGAGGAGTCAAAACCCTCGAAGCAGAATGTTGAGACATAACGGCAACCACCTGCCTACTGAAATGGAAGCTGAAGCAATGTTGCTTTGCCGAGAATTGCTATAGGCAGACGATAGTCAAGCAGACCACCAATATTATTATTATTACAAAGGATTAGTTTATCCAAACCTCTGAGCCTAACAACGGCGCTTCTTGGGCTGGGTTTCAGGAATTAATCCTGAAAAAAAATATACTTTATTTAGGAAACCGGTTTTACTTCGGTACATGATGATCCTATTAAATATGAAATCTTTGCCTTCAGCAAGAATGCTTTTAATGTTGAGTTTTGAAAATATGAGTTTTTATGATGGTTCCAAATTGGACAATCAACTAATAAGTGTTGGACAGTCATTGGTGTCTGGCATGTACTGCATTTCATTGGGTCTGGATGTGGATTTGACATCAAATGACCATGTGAAAATCTAGTATGGCCTCTACGTTGTCTTGTTAATAAAACTTCTTTAGCTCTTTCTTTTTGAGATGATGACATCCATGAATTAACTTCACTTTTTATATTTCTCAGTTTGTTTGTAGTTGGCACTGATGTCCAATCTGTTTGCCAGTCTTGATATATTAGAGGCTTAATTGAGGTTATCCAGTCTGATACTGGGGCATGTGTCATTGTTGATGGAATAGTGCAAGCTAATTTGAGAGGCTGTATCTGCTTTTTCGTTTCCTTCAATTCCCACAAGTGCTGGAATCCAACATAATTTTATTAATAGTCCTGATTGAACAAGTGATGTATTTTTGTTTGGATTTCTTGTACAAGGTGATTTGTACACTTGTCCTTGCTTATAACATCAATAGCACTTCGTGAGTCACTGAAAATTATGGGAAATTGCTCTCTTCTCAGACATTATGTCTAGTGCTATTCGTATGGCTGCGAGTTCAGCAGTGCATACTGATGATATTGGGGGAAGACTTATCTGAACTAACTTATCTTTTGAGAATGCTGAAGCTCCTACTCCAGTGTTGTTTTTTTATCCATCTGTATAGATCATAAGTTGATCTCCCTTTCTTCTGATGTGCTTCAACGCATGTTGGCGTTACATCTCTGTTTGCCATATTTCTTTTTAGAAGATATGACAGAGCAGTACATATTTTTACTCGTTTTAAAGTCCAGGGTAGTGGGAGTTCCATTGCTGGATGGAAAATTGGTTTAATATTATGTAAATTCATTAAGCATTTGGTTCTTTGTGGGAAAGAGCTAGCACTATGGTTTTCTAATCTTTGATTATAAGTCAGAAAGCAGACAAAGGGAGATGTTCTTGCATGAAAGGAAAGGCCCCTACACATAGTTATCAAGTTGCCACAATACCCCTAATGTCATGCGCTCTAGCCTGCACAGACATGGTGGTGGAATCATCAAGAGACAAGTATGCCTGTCTGATGGCTTCCCGTATCCAAAAAGAGATAGTATTCCTAGACACCTCTTTCCCGTACGGCCTGTGCTAACAAAAAGTCTGCGGCAGCCTGGTCTGAGGCACCGAGTCTATTCAAGATAGCAACGCAGGGCTTGGACAGGGCACAACAAACGCTCTTGAGCACCATCACCCACAAGTAATTCAGTGATAAATAGAAAACGAAGAGAATCTGTCATCGTGCACAGAGGGATTTTGGGTCTTGGCCACAAATTCCGCGACAAATTCGAAGGACAACGACCCCCAACCCTGGTGTGCTTCACCTCATAGCTCAGATCATGGAGCTCTCCTACCCTCTTGGAAGATGCCAAGACCAGAAGGAAAACCGCCTTGAGAGTCAAGTTCCTGTCTGATGAGCAACGCAAGGGCTCATATGAACTCTAGTGAAGCTCTTGAGAACCAAGGAAACATCCCACATCTGAGGCTTGATCTCTCCAGGAGAACTCGACTGCTCAAACCCCTTAACTAGCAAGGAAAAAACGGATAAACGTTTCTCCCCTGAGCATGGGCCCAACTTGACACGAGAGAGAAGACCCTTGTGAACACTTGAGGGGCTGTCGTCAGCCGGAAGCACAAGACTTTGAACTCGAAGATCTTGTCTGCAAGAGAAGCAAAGGAACTTCCTGGATGTGGGATGAACAGGGATTTGGAAGTATGCGTCCCTTAAGTCTATTGACAGCATGAAGTCGCCTTCCCCCATGGCTGCCAACACCGAGCGCGGGGTCTCCATCTTGAACCGTGTCTTCTTGATGAAGTGATTCAAGGTGGGTAAGTTGATCACAGGCCTCCATCCTCCCGACGCCTTGGGCAACAAGATGTGACTGTAAAACCCCGGGGATGGACACACTACTTCCTCTATTGCATCCTTGTCCAGCATTTTCTGCACTTCCTCCCCGAAGAGCCAAGAACTTCAGAGAATCTGGAGGATATGACTTCCTGAGCCGCGGCTTGTCTGACAGAGGAGGAGAGAAGTCGAATGGCAATAGGTACCCCACCAGAAGGACATCTACCACTCACTTCTCCGCCCCATACTCTGCCACTTGGCCCAATGGCCAGCCAGGCAACCCCCACCCGTGGTGCAGGAGAGGGAGAGGCGCCTAACCTACCAATGGCCCCCTTTACCTCTGACCCTTGGGCCCCTTCTTGGCTTAAAGGAACGAGAGCAAAAGGGGCGTTGATCTTCTGACTTAGGCTGTGTCGAACGGGAAGGACCTGCCGAACTTGAGGTCCTCGACGGCCTACCAGGCGACGATCTCCTTAACTCCTACTGGACAGGGGGAGGAGGAGGAGCCGGACATCTCTGAGGACGAGACTCCGACTTAGACACAGCCTGGTGCACCAGTCTGTCTTTGGTGTCAGCCCAGCGCCGGTCTATCTCATTCTCGAGTTCTGTCTGAGGAAACAAAAATTGGGACTCCAACAGATCTCCATTCCTCAATGCCACCAAGGACTCTGTGTCGAGCGATCTCTCCATCCTAGACAAAGCCAGAAGAAGATTAGCCCATAAATTAGCACTGAGGTGAGCCAAATATGAAAACGCCTTGCCCCCGAACTGCAACAGACTGGCAAGCGAGGAGGCACTCACCAACCCTTCCAGGGACCTGTCGGAAGCTATCTTGGCAATAACCACAGACCAGAGGTCCAGCCAAGAAACCGTCTGCAACATGGAGGCCGCCGTATATTCCAATGCTGAGTTAAGATGGCGTGACAACAAAAATGCAGAGCTCGTAGCATTGTACTTCCTATGTCTCGTGAGAGGCGGGGGTAGTAATTTGTTAGAGCCCCTAGACTGCAGCAAACCGTCCCGGTCCAAAACAGAGGAGTTAACCTTCTGCAAGACCAACTGAACATGCCCCAACAAAGGAAGCTGAAGAGATGATTTAGGGTCCTGAGTAGCTCCCACCAAGGCTTCCAAGCAAGAAGGAGTAAGACGACCAAGCCTGAGTCCTACTTTCCAAATTGTTAAACCCACGAATGAGATCAACAACTTCTGAAAAGGAAGACAGAAACTCTTGCAAGTCTCCCTCCTCATGCTCCGGCAACGGAGACCCACGACGAGAAGGATGTGTAGGCTCCTCTAAGGCACCTTCCCCACCAAAATTAATGGAAGGGTTAGCAGCCAAACAACCCGAAACCTCAACTAACTTGTCTGGGCTAGGTCCATGCATCAGCTTCCGAGACAAACCCACTATAACACTAGGAACATCACTTACCTCAACAGATGACTCCACATGTCCATGAATGGTCACGGGCATGGCGGACATACGTACGTGAGATGGGGGGGAAACTCGAACACTCAAGATAGAAGGAGAATCCCTTAGAGTTGAACTCTCTGAAGCACCAGTGAGAGAGGCAGGCAAACACTCCTGCTGCACCAACTCCGCGCTCACTACCTTCGACCTTTTTACAGGCACCTTGAGATCCTTACAGCGACGAATAGGCCTTGGAGAAGAAGGAGCACTAACATAACGGGCAGGGCAGGTTGCAACACGCTCGCAATGTGCATGGATGTTGGGGGGGGGGGGGGGGTAACACACCCGAGATTCAAGGCAGAGGACGAAGCATCTCCTGCAGATTGCACACCACTAACACTGCCCGAAACAACAGCACTCTCGGGAATACGTCCACGTTGTTCCTCCCTCGAAGGCGAAGGAAGGGCAAGGTCCTTAGGCTAAGGCCCCACCGAATCCGTCGCGGCGCGTCACGTGCGTCCAACACGGCTACGCGTTTTGTGCGTTTCGATCAACTGTCATAGTTCAAACACGAGTGGCCCCACACGGCGCATGAGCGTGCGTGGCGTCAGGTGCGTTACCGGACTAGACGCACAAGGAACAAAACATTTTGTTTTTAGCCGCACGTGGACGTGCGTCTCCGAGCTGGGGTCCGCTTGAAGGAAGAAATTGTGGTAGACCTACAACAACCTGCATTTGAACCACCTGCCCAACTTTGAGTTATAATCAAATGTGATGATTTGTGGTTATGATAAAGGATTATAGTATTTTTTTTTATTATATTCTAATGGATACATTTATGTAAATATCTTTGTTTCAGAAGTTCCTGTATCAAAGTGTTCAGTTCACACACAATTCTACGTATCTTAATTTTTGTATTAAATAAAATAAAGTGCAACTTTACAAATTTTGAAATCAGTAATCCTTCCCTCAGAGTTACTACAAGTTTCTTACGTTGATACGGATCTTCTGTAATTGGTATCAAATTTTGATATTCGAGATATAATGCCCTCGTGAATTAAGTCAAAGGTTTTCGGCGTTATCCGACAATAAAAAAAAAAAAACTTGTCTGGACGCTATCGTAACTTATGAAAGAGTTTTGCATATTCTCCACTCTTTCCTCTTCTAAATTTATGTCATACGTCCAGATTTTCCTACTGTTCAACGCCTCTAATTTGGTTGACAGCACCGAGTCAGAGGAAAACCTCGCGCTCTCCCTTCATAACGGCAAGTACTGCTGAAGTTTGAATTGTCCGTCTTATAACCGTCACTCGTGTGTCTGGTTGGGCCACCACGCGCAAGACGGAGACGCTTGTAGACGGATAGCCATGTTGCACGCACGCGACGCGCTGCGACGGATTCGGTGGGGCCTTAGCCTTAGTCTTCCAATGCTTGATACGCCAACAGGGCGTAGAGGGGGAAGAGGGAGAGGGAGACAGCACTGGTTTCTTATGCGAACTCTTCTCAGGAGACGGGGACGAAGCAACACGTTTCCTACCAGTCCTCCCAACCGATAAGGCAGCCAACTTCACATCCAATACAGAGTCCAACCTCTGAAGCACTGCCTGGCATATGACGTCAGACTGATGTGCCAGAGAAGACTCAGATGACAAGGAAGGGAGATGTAGCGAACTGGGCGGCAGTGATGACGTCACAGCTGAGAAAGGCGGATCAGACGAGACAACTGGGAGAGACGTCATCGATGGGAGTGATGTCACAAGTGGTGGTGAAGTCACGGCTTCCCCTTGGTGCGAGGGGGAATGAGACGCCGCTGGTGCAGGAATACACAACGGCGGATCCCGTGACGTCATCAACAGGGCTGATGCCACAGCGTCACTCCGACTCGAAACGGCAGCAGACACTGGCGGAACAATACAAGATGGCCGACTGCTGCTACCCACGAAGACGAGGCCAGGAGGAGGGGGGATGGCCTGGCCAGACCGGGGAGGGGGGTGCGAGTCCACAAAATGCGCTAGCAACCCCTCCAAGAATGGGGGACCCCCTAGCCTGAGTGTCTTCCAAATTACCGCCATTTTGGACGCCTCCGACTATGGAAGAGAAGAGATCGGTGAAAAAGCCTCACCCTTCTCGGGAATTAAATAAACTCCCGAGGAAGAAGGGGCTACATTACAAACATTAGCCTGGCGGCCTCCCAATACTTCCATCGACAAATCAATGGAAGAAAATGTAGGAGATGCAGGGACAACGCTACTATGAGGGTTGACTACTGCAGGAGACGAAACATCGGGAAGAGGCGCAAAACCTTCCCAAGTAGGAAGAGTCGAAACCCTCTGATGTTCTTTCTCCATAAAACGACCTCCACTGCTCCTTAGGCCATGCCTGGCATTCCGTGCAAGGATTCGTAATAGTAAAAAAATTAGAACGACACATACTGCACGTGATGTGAGGGTCGGTTGCTGCCAAAGCCAGAAAACGAGAACACGGAAAATCTGGAACTCCAGGGCACATACGCTGATGCCGAGAAGGAGCAGAAGCCATAATACCAGCCAAACACACACACACTAAACAGAAGCGAAACGGGCAATGAACCGGGAAAAGGCCAAGAGAGGTTAACATGACTCTCGCCCAGGCAGTCAAAAGAAAGACTGATACAAGATCATAGGTGAATGGTCTTCGACCATCCTTCACCCGATCTACGCACGCATTGCCAGATATCACAAGATTCCTTGCTTTCGTCTGTTTTTTAACCGGATCCAGCTAGGCGCTAGAAATTATCCTATTGTTAAGACCGAAGGTTTGTTCGCGTATGAACATTTTTAGTTAAGACATATGTTAGTCGTGAATTAACCATTTTTTTTAGTGTTTTACATAGACAGCTTGTCAAAGATATAGGTCTATAATTGGATGGATTACCTTAATCTTTCCCAGGTTTGTTTATTGGGATAATGATAGCATGTTTCCATTTATCTGGAAAAATGCATTTCATCCAGATGATGTTATAGAATTTTAGTAAATATGATTTGGCAAAGGGGGCTAGTCTTTGTATCATTTCAAATGATATTTTATCATGGCCTGGGGCCGATGGATGACATGAATCTAGAGCATTGTTTACATCCATATCAAATGCATAATTACATTCTAGATCTTCAATAGTTTTCAAAATTTAGT
>NC_087220.1:42723705-42959777 GCF_015104395.2 Macrobrachium nipponense | reverse complement strand
ATCAAATCCTCTAAGGATGTTATGGATGCAAGCATAAGTCTATATATAATTCGTAAGAATTTAGAAGAAGCACAGATCCTAATGAAAAAAAAATCATGATAAAATAGCTAAGCCAACTAGAACATATGCCGTGGGCGATCAGGTATACATACAAGTATACGTGCGTAAAGGTTTAAATTATAAACTGACACCTAAGTTTGAAGGCCCGTTTAACATTTTAGAAAATTTAACGGCCAATAGAGTTAGGGTTCAAAATGTATCCAAACCCACTGATGTGAGAATAGTCCCATTGGCACATATCAGAATCTAAAGAAAGGTAGATGGAGTGAGGGAAAAAATGGTTGTATTTATGAACTTGTATAATAATTTATATATATATATCTATTAATCATATTGTATGTAAAACCTATTCTTTTACGCGAGTTATTACATCTGTTTTACTCATTGCAGGTTTTCAAAAATGAATCTGTTATTGTTGGGAGTGATATTGTGTATTCAGACATCTTTGTTGTATGGAAAGAGTGTTAGGACTAAAGACTAGAATTTAATCATGGCTCGATTATCGAGAGAATCGATGATGTATTCATCGTGTCAAGTAATATTGTTATCGAGGTAGATATGCACGCCATTTTCTTACCTGAAGATGACGTCCTTAACTTAAAGAATGACCTGATGAGGTTTGGTATTTCCCTTAAGGAAATGCATGAACGTAATTTTCATGCTAACTCAGAGATTTCACTAGCTCAAACGCTAAGCGTCGCAGAAATGTGTCTTATGACATACAAAATAAAACCGCCGAGGCAGAAGAACTCGCTCGTGACCTGCTGATGTGGTCTGTGCGGCACAATACTGGTTGAGCGTCGCAACCCGCTTATTCTAGCTGGACTAAACATCTTAGGATCAGTTGCGAATTTAGGCTTAGGAATCTCAAATCGCCTCAAGATAAATATCAAAATAAAAGAATTGAGTTTTTGCAACACAAAACGGAACTGGCCTTATCAGAACTTCGCAGCCAGTTATCTTCGATCAATCAAATAATGAATATCGTTAATGAACATTCAAATAATATCGATCAGGTCATGGAAGTTCAACATTTGCTGGCTACTTTAGCTTACTATAGTTCGAAAATAGATCATATCCGTGTGAAAATATCACATTTTGTTTTTATTGAAAAGTCAAAGATTACGTAGAAGCAATTACGTTAGCAACAAAGGGTGTGTTATCGCCTCACCTCATGCCTATTAAAGATCTGACGTTAACTTTAGAAAACGGACGGAGAAGCTAGGTTATATTCCTTATTGGATGCCCATAAAGTAGAATTCTATTATAGCCTAATATCAGTCAGCGTAGAAAATTATAGAATTATGATCACGATTCCTTTTGATTCTTCCGATGCTTGGCAATCATACAAAATAGCACCGTTTCCTACTTTTATGACGAATAACTCAAATCCAGTAATATCCAATTTAACAGGGCATGTACTGATTTCTTCTGATAAGAAATCATTTACAGTCATTAAAGACTTAGATAAACTCACTCACTGTTCAGAAGCCATGAATAATAAATTTGTACAGCTGACTCTTTTGATTCTATCCTATATCAACGGATTCATGTGAGTTAGACATAGTGCTAAACGGCTCTCTCTCTCATACAAGCGAAGGTTGTCTGGGGAAACTTTATCCCTTTTTCGGTAATAAATTCAATTACAGGATGAATAATGGTTCCTGGATCCGTTATGATAAGGCCGGATTCGACGTCGTGTGTCCGGACACATCCACCGCCCATGCCCATATCTTCGTAGCAGCCGATGGTTGTACGGGGACATCTACAAATTATACCGTCAGAGGGGTCAACACGATAATACGTGAGAAGGCGTAGTTTCGCGAACTACACGTGGGCTACAACAATCATCCCATCACTACCTCTCCCATACAACGCGCGAGTAGCTCATCGTGTCTGTCGCAACTGGCTGAGATGACCCACGCGTCATCGACTTATGCAGGTGGAGAAAATCTTCGCTACTACATTCTGCTAGCCGTGTTCAGCGTGACGGCCATATTGGTTATCGCCGTCAACATCTTTGCTTGGCGTAGGCTGAGGCGTAAACAGAAGGATCTCCAAGGGAACGTACTGGCCCGTCTGGATGACGTACCCGTTAAACTCAAGTCTTTTGCGTTTAGGGCCGCCTGAACCTGGCCACTTCAGTTCGTGCCTAGGGAATTGTCTGGAATTGTGTTGTGTGTGAAAAGCGGTCCATATGCTGGCAACAATGTAGGACAAGAAAGACTCACGCCTTTGCATTTGAACAGTTAAAATATCTCCAGGGCACCTATAAATCATTATAGCCCAATATTACACATTAATATATTCCTAAAGGTATTTTCGGGCACCTAATAAAATATCAGCCCTATATATTGAATTTCTGCAGAATTACATTGTTATACTATTATACAATTATATTTATCTATTATAAAGAGTGACAAGTACTCTTTAACTATTATCCATGATCATGCTATAATCATTATTTAGTAACCATTATTCTTAATCAGGTTACATGTTATCATATTAATCATGTATACATGTTTTGATTTTTACCATTTTATTATTTTTGGGTACATAATCATTATTATTACCAAACATGGATCTATATTTTCCATGCATTTATCTTTGTTTATGAATATGTCAACAAGGGTATGTAACAGAACCTTTTTGTGCATTTAATCACTTAGTATGTTACGAGCACGCTCCTATAAACAATGTTTAAAGTAATTTTTTTTTGTTATTCAAGGCTTGAATAGGTAGCAGACCGAGCCTAATGTAAGAATTACATTATATATAAACCAGTGACCTGGGGTCATGGCATT
The DNA here is from genome assembly GCF_015104395.2 of Macrobrachium nipponense. Taxonomy (NCBI): domain Eukaryota; kingdom Metazoa; phylum Arthropoda; class Malacostraca; order Decapoda; family Palaemonidae; genus Macrobrachium; species Macrobrachium nipponense. Next base: position 42,956,913 of record NC_087220.1, on the reverse strand, counting down.
AGGAGGAGGGTTCTACGTGACCAAAGCACACCTTAGATTATGCTATGCTTGTCTGCAGTAGCCTGATCTAGCTCAAAGCTTTGTCACATTTTTATGTTATGATAACTTTGCACAACAACTTCCATGGGAAGAGGTTGACCTGTTAACCTACGCCGGAAACTTGTAACTTCCGAGCGGCGAACTACGTATGTATGTGAATTGCTGAGATAGCTAATGTTCGCTATCGACGCGATGCTTTAGAATGGCAGTTCGAAGCCAAATCTCAAACATATCGGTCGTCCGACCGAGCTGCATCTCCTAGTATGGAGTTACAGAATAAAGTTGTTAACTTGTTCAACTAGCCTTTTTGAATCATCTCCTCTAGACAAGAAAGAACCTCTCTACTAAGATATCCAAGGGAGATGAGAGGAACCAAACATTACTTACGGACAACAGCCGTAAGGAAAAAACAAAAAGTCTATCGCCAAGCGATCAGACATTAGACAAGGAGCCTGGCGCCTACTCGACTCCTGACGCCTGCTCGACTCCTGGCGTCTGCTAGACTCCTGGCGTCTGCTAGACTCCTGGCGCCTACCCGACTCCTGACGCCTGCTCGACTCCTGAAGCCTGCTTGATTCCTGGCGCCTGCTTGACTCCTGGCGCTTGTCGTGACTCCTGGTAGGCTCTTGACGCCTCTCACAAGACTCCTGGCGTCTGTTAGGCTCTATACGCCTGTTATATTCTTGGCGCCTACTAGGCTCTGTCAACTCTATGTCTAAAAAACTCCTGCTTCTTAGGCTCTTGACGCCTATCCTGATCCTCAGAAGAGGAGTCCGACTCCTGACTTCTCCTAAGAGACGTAGCTGATCGCTTGCTCTGCGAGCGGCTACCGCTGGGAACTTTCTTCCTATAGATAGGAGAGGATCGTTTTAAAGGGAGAACGAGAGAGTCTCTCCGGTGACGAGCGCCTGCTAGAGTGAGAAACTTCTCTCCTACCAGGAGAAGAAAACTTCGATCTCTTCACTGGAAGGGAGGAGTCTTTCCTTCGAGATGAATCCTTATGTAGAGCGCCTACCAAGGAGGATATTTGTTCCTGTAGATTAAGCAGGAAAAGCTTAGTCGGGTCTTGAGGCGCTGGAGACGGTCTTCTCGCCTTCTTACTAGTCGAAGGAAAATCCTCTGGAAATCGCTCTGGGCTTGAATCAAAAGCGTCTCCTTTCGGCGCTACCCACGATCTCTTCAGAGGACGAGACTTCGAAGCAGAGCTCCATCCACGCCTGGACGAGGAGGAGTCCGACGCAGAAAAACACTCTTCCAGGATGCCTTTTCTACGGCTATCCAAGGCAGCCTGGGTCGTTACTTCAGGATCTGCCGAAGGGATGCCTGATCGTTGGGGATGCTCCACATCCTCCCTGCGGGTTTTGACATTCCTCCTCCCCTGGTCCTGGGAGTTTGGAAGCGGTCTAGGCCTAGGAGCAATGCGGAGCCGATCAGACTGCACTGGGGTCACTGTATTCACTGACACTCTTACCTTGTGTTTCCATAGCTTTAAGCTGCTCCTGAAGCTCCCTGATCGAGGATCTCATTTTCTCCATTTCTGAAAATGAATCCTTAGATTCAACACAGGGAGAAGGGGCTGAGGTTATGGGAGAAACATCATCTAGCTTGTTAGTTTCTAATTCAGGCTCAAAAGAACAAGATCTACTCGAGCTTCTAGCTGACGCTTTCCTAGCACTATCCTTCTCTCTTTTCTTAATATAAGAAGCTAAATCCTTCCATCCTTGCTCCGTAAGCCCTTCACATTCAGCACAAGTTCTATCAAACGCACATTCAGAACCTCTACATTTACTACAAAGTGTATGAGGATCTACCTCTGCTTTAAACAACCTAGTTCTGCATTCTTCCCTTGCACAAACCCTAAACTTAGGTGTTACTTTAACTTCAGCCATCTTAATAGAAAAAACCAAATCCAAGTCCTAATCCAGTCCAAAATAAGCGTATGCCAATCCCGAGAATAAACAAGAGTACTTCACCAAATGAGTCCAACCAATTCTTGGCAAAAGGAGAGACCAAACAACAGTTGTTGCCGGCCTCAGCGACAGAGAAAATCTGGCTCAGAAAATGGGAATGGTCGGGATTCCGCCACCCAGCGGTCGGGAATGGTAGATCACCTGACCTACCTATAGCGTGTGCCGCGAGTTTTGAATTCTGTCGGGACGACGGAGTCTATAGCTAAGTATATATCTGCCGGGTAAGTTGCATGTATAAAAATACAAAATACAGACAGTAACATACACAATCTAGATACATGAGACAACATGATAAAAAAAAAGAAAATGAATAATCGGCATTTATCCACAAAATAGCTGAGGTAACATAAAAGCTAGTAATCATAATACTGGTAATAACAGTAATAATATTGGTGAGAAAAAAAATATGCATTGAGAGTAATAACAGTTAGTGCACATATTATATAACTTAAATTTCAACTAGAGACCTTAGGTGGTTACAGTAGTCAGGTCCAGAGGGCTAAATACAAAAATTGAATGTAAAAAAACTTTAACTTGATAGTAATCACAGTAATAATGAAAAATTAAGATATCATATCAGCAATAAATGTAATAATGACAATATCTGCAGATGACATCTTGCCAATGCAGAGATTAAGTCCTTTAGGGGACAAAGGCCTCACTTTCCTGTCTTTCCCACAATTTAGATCTCCTTCTTGCTTCACTCCTTTGGATGCTTTGTATGAGCGAGTTGCTGCTGTTTCTCACTCGGGTTACCAGACTGGACATTGTTCGCCTAACAATGATTTTTCTATGAACATCTGTGTGGCGGAGTGGTAGCGGGGAGTGTTTGTGAGGCGTCTCAGAATGTCATTGTGCACAACAGTGATGCATCTCAAGGTCTCTTGGGTATAGTTCGTCCAGAGGGAACACCCATAGATACTGTAGCAGTACAAGGAGAAGAGCAGCAGTTTCATGTCTCGGTGACAGAAGGCAAACCTCCTTGCAATCATGTTGCCAGTTGCACATAGTTTGCGACGCCTCTGTTCAATGTCTGCCGTATCTTTTAGGTCGTCGGTGATAACGTGACCCAAATACGGAAATTCATGCACAAATTCCAGCCGATGGTTTCCGAGGAAAATTTGTGGTTCTGCAATATGCTTAAGCAATCTCGGGAGCAGCGACATGCACTGGGTCTTGGTTTCGTTGTAGATAATATCAAATTCCTCTGCATATTGGTGGCAAGTGTCAATGAGTCGTTGGAGACCTTGCACTGATGGGGAAATCAGAACCATATCGTCGGAGTAACAGAGGTTGTTTATAGTCGTTTCATTGACGGTGCATCCAATTGGGAGCGAGTTCAGTTTGACATTCAAGGCATCTGTGTACGTATCAAACAGGTATGAAGAGAGAATGCCCCCTTGCCGAAGCCCTTTTAGGGAGCCGAAGGTGTACGATAATACGTTACCCCATTTGACACATTTGCTGTGTGGAGAACCAGCAATATAAAATGCCAATTAGATACAAGGGTATGCCCCTTTTATCCAGCTTCAGGAAGAGCTTCAGGTAGTTTACTCTGTCAAATGCTTTTCTCACATCTACAAAACAAAAGAAAACAGGAGAGGCTGATGATAGGTAGTAGTTCAGCAATTCTTTCAGTATGTAGATGCAGGTGTCGGTTGAGTGGTTTGCTTTAAACCCGAACTGGTTGTCAGTGGCGTGTAGAAAAGGGAGAAGTCTCACTAGAAGAACCGACTCAAGTATCTTCGATGAGATCGTTGTGATTGCAATCGGCCGGTAGTTGCCAGGGTCAGCTGCATCCTTTAGCTTGTTTTTGATTAATGGTAACAAGTGAACTAAGAGTAGGGAGTCTGAAAGAAACCGGTAAATTATGCACTCATTGAATAGGGCAGCTAGCAAAATGTAAATTATCGGATGGCAGTATTTGAAGGCCTCTGCAGGAAGACCATCACAGCCGGGCGATTTATTATTAGGTAGGCTGTTTATAGCATCGCTGATGTTACCTGGCGTAATATGGTCTGCAAAATGAAATAGAATGTTGTCAATAAGGAGGTTATCTACATCCCTTCGGGTATCTTGATCATTTATGCAATTCAGGATATTGTTAAAGTGATCACCCCACATACTTGCGATAGCTTCGTCTCCGACTGCTTCCCCAACTCTCTGTGATAGCTTTTTAGTTTTGGGATTTTAGGACTCGATACCTTTCCAAAGACAAGGATAATCACCAGATTCTAAGTTTCTAAACATTGCATCAGCTCTTAGTCGTTTTTCATTTAACCTGCAGTGCTTAAGAGCAAGTTTGAACTGCACTCTCACCTGTCTCATTAGTGATGCAGTGTGCCCTTCCCTGGGGCTACCATTTTGCCTCCACAGTAAAAACATTTCTCGTGAGAATGTATACAGATCTTTAACCAAGTCATTCCATCCAGGTATATGTAATGGTAATTACTGTATAGCAAAGAAAGATAAAGGAAAGGAAAAAGCATCTTCGAAAAATTCTGCAGCAAGGAGTAAGAGCCACAGATCAGATTATCAGTGGGAGATCAGCAGCAGAGATCGTCAGAGAGAGATAAGAGAAGAAGGAACCAACGAAGGATCAGAAGAAAAGTCGCTCGAGAGTTGGTTGAGTTCTGGTCAAGTCGTCTTCAGAAGTGGACGACCGAGTTATTTCGACGTTGAGCAAGACTTCAGAGAAGAAACCTTCTGCTAGAGGTTTTGGGGAGTTCCTGCTCTTCAAGTATCAAGAGTAGACATTATTTTCTGCAATACGGAGGCAAGAAGGCATCAACAATTAGAGTTCTCCTTTTGTGAAGCCATTGCTTCGAGTTGCAAAACTGGTCGGCAAGTACTTGCATTACCTCACTGTTCCCCCAGTTCATGCAGTGTAAGATTTTACCTTTTTTTTATGTAAATAAGAGATACCATTCTGAATTTATCTTTGTTAGTAAGCTTGTAAATAAACCTTTGTTGTGTTAGTGTTTCTTTCTATATTCGTATCCCCAGTTTCAACTGTTGGTGTTGAATTCTTTTTGTTTATAATAATATCGAACCTGAAGTGGACCTCTCTCTCGGTTCGTAACAGTATATTACGAGAATTACCTTGACGAAATCTATAGGCAGTCCTGCCCGAAGCAAGCATAACAGAGATTATGTTCGAACCGAATTCATTCATATCCCTCTTGTGGTGGTCATTTCTACAATTTGTGTTAGTACAAAGTAAGGTGTCTGCTGGTTGAACTATTGACCGCAACCTGGTTTTCGTGGTCTCCCTAAAGTATCTGGTTTTCTGTTGGTTTTTAAAATGACAATTTGTCCAAAATTGCATTTTTCCTAACTATACAAACCTGAGGTCCTTTTACAATAGGAAGGTACTAGCGGCAGCTGGATAGGTCGTAAGCTTTCGAACAAGGGGTTCGGTAGTTAACTGCTTGTCCGACAGGCGCGCGCGCGCGACTGGGAGGTAAACAAATCACTTTTGCTTTTGGCCCAAGCCAAAACTGCAGAGTGAGGGGTGGCATGAGGTGGGACTATGTGTAAAAGGACCTCAGGTTTGTATAGTTAGGAAAAATGCAATTTTGGACAAATTGTCATTTGTTCCGACACGGCATACAAACCTTCGGTCCTTTTACAATAGGAAGACTCACTTCTTGGTGGGAGGAATCTGAGTCTTTTGTGAACAGACTGGTGTTCGCCCAACCTTGGAATGCCTCCCTGGTCGTAAGAGCGAGGGAGGGGATCCAAGCCTCTGTCCGATTTGATCGGGGTGTGCACCGCAGGATCAATGGTCAGACCCTCTGGACGAGTACTAAGAGAGAGGCAAGCGTATCTCTTCGTACCAGCAAACAAGAACAAGTTCCTATTTGCAAGAGGCAACATAAAGATATGGTTTGTCTCTTGTTGGCATCCACTTCCCTCCCCTTGTAGGAGGAAGTGGTGGATATTCGCTCCCATCCCTAGTGAAAGGGATAGGATGGGGCTCTGTCGAGTAGCTCACCGGCATCTCGTCCTTATCCAGCAAGGTGATGACCGTATCCCTCTACCCACAGGTAGAGGGGAAGAAAAAGATATGAAGGAGAAGCCAGTCACTCTCTCATTCACATATCTATTCTTACAGTCACACCAGGACTCGATGCTGTTCAGCCTGCTAGGGTCTGGGTTAGCTACACAACGTGTTGAGCAGCCACCACCCGGGTCCCAAGGAAAACGATCCAAGGACCTGTGGGCAATATCCAAAGGTAGAAGGAGGTGCCAGTGGTCTGGTTGTACCAGACCCCTGCCTTCAGTACCTGCGCCACGGAGAAGTTCTTGTGTAACTCGAGGGAGTGTACTTCTAGGTCATCTTGGTGCTGACGAAGAGTCTTCAACACTCAGCCTGGGATGTCGAGTTCTTCAGAAAGCGCGGTCGCGCTTTCACAGGACAAAGCAGCATCTCCTTCGCATCGAAGGCGGTGAAGTCCATTAGGGAGGGGATTGTGAAGGACTCTAACCGATCGTCAGGAAACCGAAGGGTCAGAGTCTTCGCTACGAATTCGGTACGAAATCGAGCGTCACGAATCCCCATCCCCTGGATGCTTGACTTCGCAGGAAAAGTCATGCAATTACCTCAGAGGAAAAGAAGGGAATGGTCGTATGACCTATCCTCTCTCGACTTGCGGTGATGTCCTGTACCCATACTGGTCTATCCGTCTGCAGCGAAGTTTGTTCTTCTCGGTAGTGGATAGGACACCGACACTCAATGGTGGGTGTCGATGGTATGGGTACTGTGACAAAGCCGTTAGGACGAAGAAAAGACTGTTATGGAACAACACGAACTAAGTCCACAGCGAAGTTCGTAACAGACTTGGGCGCTCTGACAGCTGCCGACTGACTGCGTTCGGTAGGAGGCAAGTTGTCCAAGCACCCGAGCAAGTCACGTGACCTTCGCCTTAAAAGGGTTATGCCAAGAGATTAAACAAATAATTTGTTCGTCACCGATGCCAGAAGGCAAGGTGATGACTCTCTTAAGGCATGTGCCCAACAGGCGAAGTCAATTGCCTTCTAGAGACCGAGGTCCCTGATGGCAAGATATCTCATAGTATAGTTGATTCTCGGCTAAGGAGAAACAACACAATGTGTCGTTGAAGACGAAGGTGTACAGAAAATGCAACCTACGTCTTCACAGCTGAAAACCGAGAGAAGGAGTTTCTCAAGAATTCTGAACCTTGTGCTACAAAGACTGAGGAACGCTAACCGCTATTCATTGCGTCGTCCCGGTGAGGATCGTAGTTGCAATAAAAGCGGAGCGCTTTTCAGTAATGAAGACAGGGAAATACTGCCTGAAGAACTGCTTCTCATGGGCTGAACCATTTCTTTTGGAAAGTAAAGAGCTGTCAGGTCGGAGAGTAGGCGATGTCTTGCTGAACATATCTGTTAATTTTTTCGGGGCGAGCAATGAATAATTGCACACCTACGAATACGAGATATTTTGAAGACAAACTCAGATGTCTGCAAAAATCATTCGCATTATCGCGGTGCGATGCAGCGGGAGACTAGTACAGACTTCTGTTACCGTGCGGTAAACAGAAAGATGAAAGAGTCCAAGAGATATCTCTGTTGAAAATTCTCGCAATGTCGAGGCGATGAAATCGAGCGTCACAGCAAGTAGATGGTCCTTCATTATTGCAAGAATAACCCCGTTAATCAGAGACCTAAGTCCATGATTGTTTGGGCAGAGATACGGTCGGTAGTCAATTCAAACCAGAGGAGAGAGAGACGTAACCGGACGTTCATCTCCAAGACCTATCTGATACTGAGCCGCTATCAGGCAGTTCAATACGCAGTAGCTCTCGGTGACTCGTCATCCTGAGTTGCCAGGTAATCCATTATTCCACGAAGGAATGCGTTCGGCTAGAACCATCGAGCGTAAAAAAAATGAAATATACGCTCGAAGCAAATTATATTTAAACGAAAACGGATTTCGGTTAAATACAAAAGCTGATTTGGTGTTGTCATGACAATACCAAGTATCTAAAATCGAAACTGATAAACTGCTGGGAGGTTGCAGGCTACCCCGAGTTGCAGTTCAATTAAGATACAATTCGTCTCGGTTCACAAACCGTAGAGTAACTACGGTATGCGCCTACCCCCGGACAATTCAACTGTTAAAGAATCATGTCGCGAGGGTAATATACGTAGTAATATTTGTAGGTTGCTGTACACGACCTCCATCCTAAATTCTTTCCCCTCTCGAGGGAATGAGAATAAGGATTGGAGATCGACCGCCTTCGTTCTCTAGTCAAGAGAGTGAAGGAGAAGTCTTTCCCAAAGGAAAGCTTCAATGGTGAACAGAATACCGAAGACGATAGTTCAAGCCAAACTGGAAGTTCCCGTCCGTTCTTCTCTATTCCAGGTTAATCGCCTACTGTGAGATCCTCTTCTTTCAGCAGCAGTCTTCTTCCAAATGCTAGAAATTACAGGAATTCGAGCATAAGCGAGGTTCCCGATTATCGTGTAACAATTATCGGGGAGTTTTCCCCTCGCTCACTTTGGAGACGTGGTCCCTCGCCTAAGTGTTTGGAGAATCGTAAAAAAAACTCGAACACTCTGAGTGCGCTAGAAATTCCGTAGAATTCTAAGCACTCTGCGAAACCCCCCCACCGAATTCGTCAAACGATATCGGCTGGTGGTTCCTCCCCTGATTCCCGTAGAAATCGAGAAAGGGGCAGGATCCCTCCTCAACGACCGGGGCTTACGTCAGGTAGGACCCGAAGGTCCCCCGGTAGCGCAGCCCCTAACGTGGGATCTTACAGAGAAATATCTGTAGGATCCCTCCCCTTTCCCTTGTAGCCGTAAGGAGAGAGGGAATGGGGGAGGAATTGGATACTGGCTCGCCTTCCCAGCGGAACTAGCAGTTGGAGAAGAAAAAGGAGCAGCCATCGCCTTACGGCGATGGCCTCTCAGAGCCTGGGAAAACGTATCGTCAGGAGAAAAACGTTTTCCCCGCCCGGAGGGTTTACGAACTCATACTGTAGGTAAGGGTCTGCCGCCACTGTGAACGTCGTCTGGGTGGGGCTGATCGACACCTGACAGGAGAGAGCCGATACGTCCTCCGTACTCATTCCAGTTCCTCGTCGAGGTCGAAACCTCAGGAGGACCTAAGGGGTATTCAAATACGTGTCCGAAGACACGTAGAACGCCTCTGTCGCAGTAGAGGAGGTGAAGTAGCTTGTTCGACCGGCCAGAACTGAGAGCGCCTTCTTGTCCGGAGACGAGAGACTACCTGGTTCAACACAGTCGGCAATGCTCCGATCGCAAGGCAGACCCCCCCCCCACCGTCGATTTGGGTTCCCTCGGGCCCCCAAAACGACTCGAGCCGAGACGTGGCTCTGCTGGTGGGAGCGGCGATCCTTCCCCGAGGTCGTTGTGCTGACGAATCAGCGCCATAACTCGGCAAAGTTCCTCTGGATCTCGGAAGTCACAGCATCTTGCAGAGTAGGACCGTTAAGCCCTTCGAACAAGAGCATATTCCGAGAACCTTCCTAACCTAAGAAGGGGGCAACAGCGACAGCCCTCTCGGTCTTCTCCATCCACTTGCGCATACGTCCTGGAGGTTTCCAAGAAACCGTGCCTGGCACGTAGGGCGTCGTGGGTGGGATCCATGAGGGGCGCACCCCTCACGATCATCCTCAATACCTCGCTCCTCCCGGTGTAACCCGAGGAGGTTGAGGTAGGGGAGAGGCAGACCTGACGCTCCCTCCTCGCTCGCTGGCAGAACCAGCAGGCTTGGAGGGCTGCAGGCGATCGTCAACCCGCGGTGGCAATCGAGCTGCAGGCCTGGTCGAACCGTCTCGCTGTGGAGAACGGCTGGACTGAGCACAGCGGCCCCGATCTCGAGTGTCAGAAGAGCTGGTGCTGGTTGCCGTACCCGATCGCTCTCTGTGAGAGCGACGGTCAGGCGACCTGCAGGCTCCACTGTCACAGCAGGACCGGTGCTTGTCCTCACGGCACGTCACGTCGCTGGTTCCAGCCGTGGCTGGCACCGGCGAACGGGAGGACCTCTTCCCAGCCTCAGCCCGTGGCCGGTCGTGGACCGTCACGTCCCCGGGTAGCCAGCTTGGTCGCCGCGCGAGCGAGAGCTGGTCTGGTGAGAGTCGCGTGAGCGGCTGTCACCAGTCTTCCGCCCCGTGCCGTGAACCTGACGCTGAGCGGACTCAGAGGTCTGGTTCCTGGCTGCACGGTCGCTGTAGGCGAACCGTACTCGGTACCATCCCTTCGCGAACGAGAGGCCGAGAACGGACCCTGATGCAGTGGCAGAACCACTGACACCAGGCGAGGAAGTACCGGTGTTAGCCGGTACCCCTCTGGTCCCCGTAGTCTTCTTCCTTGCGGAAGAAGAGACGGGCCCCGCTCCCGAAGGAGCAGGAGGACCAGCGGAAGGAACCCTCCCGTCCCACCGAGGTGAGACGGGTCCCGAGAAGCTCCCGAGGGAGACTTCTTAGGAGGGAGGAGGCAATCTTCTTCTTCCTCGGCTGTGAAGCCTTAGAAGTCGAAGGGGAAGAGATGGCAGCCGACGACGATGAAGAAGATGAAGACGACGACGACGACACCTTCCTCCTCTTCTTCGTCAGCTTCCTCAGGACAGACGTAAGATCTGCTATCCAGGGCGGAGCCGGGGCTGCTGTAGCCGAAGCCACAGGGCCCGGACGCACCTGTACAGACAGACCAAAGTCTGGGGTAGTACCACCTCGAACAGGGACGACGTCAGCAGGTATGGGCATCTCAGAACGGTTCAGCCAGGTATGGGGCACCTCACAGCAGGCAGCAGCCAAGGCAGCACAGCATCGGTAGGACAGCCAAGCGCAGCAACGGCAGGACAGCCAGCGCAGCAACGGCAGGGACAGCAGCGCAGCAACTGCTATGGACAGTCAGCCCAGAATCGGCAGGTACGGCAGGCAGCACCGGAAACACAGGAAGTGGAGCAGCAGCCAGCAACATCCTGGTACCGGCGGCAGGTCCAGGGGCGAGCTCTAGGGCAGCGGAAGTGTGGTCGCGGCAGCGCGGCAGCGCGGCAACCACGAGCGGCGGCGGCACGCCCCCCTCTCGGTACGGCGAACGGCACTTCACAGCGGCTGTAGGCAAGACTGTTACCACGTGAGGCGAGTACACCAGGTGAGGAGGGACGTCGTCACCTGGAGCGTGGTCACCACTCCATGGGTGACCGCAGTAGGCCCAGACATAGAACCGCAGCCCCTGGACACTAGCACGCCCTGCAAATGGAAGGACGCCCATACCTCACCAAGGTCCACCCTCGTGGCAGTAGCACCTGCGGAAATAACAGTAGTAGCGATTAGTGGGGGGGAAGTCCCCTCGCGCGGGGGGGTGAGCCCTCTCCGAACGAGTGGAAGACCCCGAATACAATTGTACATCGGGCACCGAGCGCCCTCCCCCGCGCTCGACGGATCGGGCGAGGAGAAGAACGCAGATAACCTCCCCCCCCCAAGGGGAAGGGCCATCTGTGGGAGCAGAGCGGGGGGGGGGGGGGGGGGGGTTCTCGTTCCCCACCCCCGCACAGCACCCATGTACCCAACAATAATAATAAGAGCCCGAGAGCAATCGTGCCCTCGGCCAGAATGCAAGGGCATAAGGATCAATTCCCTGACTGAGCGGAACTTGAACCAAATAAATATTGATGCAATCAATAATAAAAGGAATAAAATGAAAAAGAATCTTGCATTACGATTCACTTCACAATGAATAAGGGCTCGGATCGAGCGCATTTGCGCCCTCGGTACCGAGCGCAAGGGTAAAAGGATCCATTCCCGATTATGAATGGAAACCTTGATCCATAATGAATTGATGCAATCAAAATATATATGAAAATGAAAAGAATACTGCGCTTGCGATTTCACTTCATACAAATAAAATGGGGAAGGATCAATTCCCGGGAAATAGCGGAAACATTGATCCAAGTAAACAATGCAATCTCAATAAAATATGAAAATGAAAAAGAACTGCACTTGCGATTTCACTTCATTCAAATAAAAAGGGTAAAGGATCAATTTCCGGGTAAGCTCGGAAACTGATCCAAAATGAGTATTGCTACAATCAAAATAATATATATGAAAATGAAAAAGAATACTGTACTTGCGATTCCACTTCCATACAGAATAAGTTTTCGTGCCGAGTGCATTCGCTCGGCAACGAGCATACAGGTCAAAAAAAAATATATAAATGAAAAGAGCACTTACTTACGATTTTCATCTACACATTTCCAACCAAAATATACGCTCGGAGCGAGCGCTCTCCCGCCCTCAGCACCGAGCATACACAATACGAGGATCATTTCTGGGAAAATGAATTCCCGCACTTACGCCCTTCAGTCCCGGCACTCGGGTAATCGGAGGGCGTGGTGAAACCAAGATCCTTTAATTCACAATTGAATTCAATGGAAATAAATATGAAATGATTGTACTTACAATTCAGTTTCACTAGATAAATAGAAAAAGAAAAACACAACCATGCGAAAGCAACGACGATGAAGCGGGCAGAGAGCGATGATACACGTCCACACGCCAGCAGGCCGAAAGCAAAAGTGATTTGTTTACCTCCCAGTCGCGCGCGCGCGCCTGTCGGACAAGCAGTTAACTACCGAACCCCTTGTTCGAAAGCTTACGACCTATCCAGCTGCCGCTAGTACCTTCCTATTGTAAAAGGACCGAAGGTTTGTATGCCGTGTCGGAACAAATCCCAGTTTACCGATGGTGGGAGATCGATTAGGGGGTTCACGGTAGGGAGGGATGGGGTACTGAATGACACCTGTAATGGGATGTGATCGTAGCCCATTGCAAGATCACAGCGAATATTGCATGTCATAATAGAATCATGAAGTTGTGGAGATGTGATGCAGTGGTCCAGCCAGGAGGTTGTGATAGCGTCCGCTCTATTATGTACATATGAATAGGAGGAGGGAGGGAGGAGCATTACATCGCTAATTTTGAGAGCATGATTTTGACAGAAGCGAGTAAGTTCATTATAAAATTGTTTTGTGGGGTGAGAATTAAGGTCCCCGATCATACAAATATGATCAGCAAGAGAATCATCAATAATATTGTGTATCTCCCCTAGGATCATGCAGTAATGATCAAAACTATTGTTATTTTCCCATGGCATATAAACATTAATGATTAGGATTTTAGAGTTCCCTACTGTCACTTGAAGCCCCAGCAATCTGTCACTCCTATAGGTCATCACCTTTATCATATTGTCTAACGATTTGTGCCACAGGAAAGAAAGGCCCCCTTTCGGGTGACCGTCTATGATTTGATCTGTAACTTGCATTGATGAAGTCAAGAAGGTTCTGAAGTCTTCATGAATTGAATCGCAAATGGCAAGGTCACGTGGCCAGAGGAGCATTTCTTGCAATGCAATGATGCCTTTGAAGTTTTTGCAGAACATGTTTAGGAGAGGAATGTTCCGCTTGAGGCCAAAAATATTCCAAGAGATTATGTTTAATGTATCCATGGCTACTCACGAAGATGGGAGATGAATGCGCTGATCATTTGGGTGGATGGGGGGGTTAGCCAAGGGGAGTGGGCAGTCACTCGCCATGGGGGGTTGACTGGCACTTGCGGTGGAAATTACCCTGGTTGGAGTGTCAGTGAGTTCCCCTGGGGGTGGTTGATCCCGGATTAGTTTATATCTTGAAACTAATATATTAGGACCGAAATTCTCGCCTTTAAGAACGTCGAGGTGTTGCAATAGGCAGGTAAGCCTGTAAGCCACTTTATGTTTACTTCTGCATGGGAGTTCGTGAGAGATGAGTGGGTCAGAACCAGTGAGAAACTTGACTCTCTCCACTATGGTGTCTAGCGTCACCGATGAGCGCAGATTGTGAATTACTACGTGACATCTCTTCTCAGGTGTCGGGCGAGGTGAAACACGAATCTTGGGCTCCGGTCCAGCAGCCAAGTGAGAGGTTCTTCTCTTCTTTCTGCTTGTTTGTATCTGCCAGCCGCCAGACCCCTCATGATCACTTTCATCTGCATCTACGGTGGGGGTTTGGGGGGGAGAGATAGGGTGGGGAGGATTACGAGGGCTGGTAATCATCACCAGAGATATATCTTCCACCAGAGGCACTGAGGAGGGAGAAGAGGTTGGGAGACCTACAGCCCCCTTAGAACGGTCTATAGGTGACAGGGGCACTTCCGTGTTGCTGGGAGGCGAGGAAAAACTGGATGCCGCATTCATAGGATTCTGGTGACTATCTGTGCGATTGTCTATCGATCCCTGCGCTCCTTTGATCGCATCCCAGATCCATGTGAGGTTATTTGTTTCCACCATTTTAAGACTGTCTAGGGATTCCTGTATTCCTTTGATCACGTCCCAGATTCTTGATAATTCATCATATGTCATCTCAATTTTTTCCGAGTTTTTTCCAATTATTTCCGAGAGATTTCACTGTTTGGAAGGCATTTTCTGCCATGTGGTACACCGCAGGTAGGCTTAGGTCAGCAGGCCCCTTTGGAGGCAGATTTCCACCGAGCAGGTCCTTAGCCACTTAGTGATATATGATATTTTCTTGTGAGAGGACAAGTTCTTCGCGGATCGCTCCTTGACAATGCTCTCTGGTATCAGATCTTTGCATTTCGTATATGCAACGTTGATTTCCTCATCGGAGAAGCCATCACTGACAGATTGTATGGCAGACTCGACGTCGGAACGGTTCGATTGGTATTGTATAAAGTAAAGACAATTGTTCGCGAGTATGGAACTTGTGTGTGGGTCACAGGCACCGGTAGGTGCCAGAATCACTTGCGCAACGGTTGGAGGTTGGTCGGATGACATTTTTGTGGTAAGGAAAGGGTCAAGCACTAACACATTCACTGCATTCTTTTACCCATTTCCCAGGACCAATAGGCCACGAGTAGGTGTGATTTGAAAGATTTCTAAGGCACTGATTGGAGCAGAAAGAATATTAGTATATCTGCAGTTGCACAACACTCTCCGGCTTACACGCCGGGTATTATGTGGAGACACTATTAACACATTGCTTGCTATAAGAGGTATAATCACCAAAGGCAAAAAACCCTCCTTTTCTGTGAAGAAACGCGAGAGAGACCTCCAACACCTGGCACATATAATTTGATAGCTGTTATCTGAAATAATATTGATGGTATGTTTAAAACTTCATAGGTGATACTATTATGAACATATATTGCTGTGCCTAGTTTTCCACCACCAGTTGGTGAATAGCAAGCAATTTTGTATTGTTGAACATTTGTGGGGTTAGATCCTATGTGTTGTAGGCATATACATATTGGGTTCTGGTCTTGTAAGATTCTTTGTAATTCACCCAGATGTAGTTGGGTTAAGATGCCATTTATATTCCATTGAATAACTTTATATTCCATTATTGGGAGGAATTGGTATTAAATTCTGCAAATTGATTGCCGATTTTACTTTGTCTCGAAGTTTAAATGCATTTGAATTTATATGTGGTTTTTTAATAGTTGTATTTGTATGTTGGTTATTAGATTCAGCAGTTTTTTGTTTTCCTAATTGAATATTAATAAGTCTATTTTTTATTTTATAATACCCTTTTTGTATTTTAAGGATTCGGAACATAATTCGTTCTCATGATGGTGTGTTAAACGGCATTTCCTTAATTTAATATTATCTATACAATTTCGTATAGTGTCCTCTGTCTTCGTGGTTGGTTGGTTATATGTATGTACCTATGAAGCACTCATTACAACCACAAGACGAAGCATGTTTGGGGGTGACAGTTGTTGGCTCAGAAGTATTTGATCTTCTAGCTTTAGAAATTTCTGGTTTTGTAATTCTATTGGCCCTTTTCTGTAGTGATAAGAATGTTGGTTTGAGGAGTTATTTGCTTTATCGTTATTAGTGGGATATTTGGGTCTTGTGGATGGTTGGGGAGTGATAGTTATATTTGGGTTTGGTTTAATGGTATGATTTTCATTAGTATTATCTGTTGGGAATTGTAGAGTGATTAATTGATTCTTTACTGTCCAGATGTTGGCCATTTGATTGGGATAGAGGGTAATTGTGTATTTCCACTTGTGATGAGGTTGCTACAATATCTTGTTTAAAATTTTCTCCTCCTGTATTGTTTGTTTGTTTGTATGGTGCTTTTACGTTGCATGGAACCAGTGGTTATTCAGCAACGGGACCAACAGCTTTACGTGACTTCCGAACCACGTCGAGAGTGAACTTCTATCACCAGAAACACACATCTCTCACTCCTCAGTGGAATGGCCGAGAATCGAACCCGCGACCACCGAGGTGGGACGCTAATACCCTACCAACCACGCCGCTGAGGTGCTCTTCTCCTGTTGTAGTTGGAGTTTCTTTGGATCGACTGTAATTTTCAATATTCACTTTTTTTCCCTTAGGTGAGGTTCGTTCCAGTATTCTTTTTCTTTTTGTCAGTTTGATTATTATTATTATTTGACTCCTCTTCCATTGGATATCTGAATCTTCAATGTTAGTAGTGGTACTGATGAATATATTATTATGCTTGTTTTGGGGTTCAGTATTGTTGATATGAGAATTAGCTTGTTCGTTTATATTATCTTGTTGTTTGTTATTAATGTGATCAATATTTAGATTTTTAGTTACTTTTGCAAAAGAGTGATTTTTAGATGGATTACTGACTCCTCTTTTAGCTCGAGTCTAGCTTCTTTGACTGACATTCCTGTTCTATTTATCAACAACTGGAGCTATGTGTTGTATTGATAGAAGGAAAGGTACAAGAGAAAGAAGGAGACCAGCCAACTCACTCATTCTCTTATCCACACAATCATCTTAGGAAAGATACAAAAATGCCCTGTTAGGGGCAACTATGAGTACACAACCTGTTGGGCAGCCACCACAGTACACAGGGAAAATGTGTCCGCAGATCTGTGGGCAACATCCTTAGAGAGAAAGAGGCGAATGTGGACTGGCGTAACCAAGTACCAGTGCTCAGCCCTCTATGTACAGCCAAGTTCTTTTTGAAAGCCAAAGAGGGACCAATACCCCTAACGTCATGCACTCTAGCCTGCACAGACGTGGTGGTGGAATCATCAAGAGTCAAGTGTGCCTGTCTGATGGCTTCCCGTATCCAAAAAGAGATAGTATTCTTAGACACCTCTTTCTTGTATGGCCTGTGTTAATAAGAAGTCCGCGGCAGCCTGGTCCAAGGTGCCGAGTCCTTTTAAGATAGCAACGCAGGGCCTGGACAGGGCACAACAAACACAACAAATAAATCTGTCACCGTGCACAGAGGGATTTTGGGTCTTAGCCACGAATTCCGAGACAAATTCGAAGGACAACGACCCCCAACCCCTGGCGTGCTTCACCTCAGCTCAGATTGTGGAGCTCTCCTACCCTCTTGAAGATGCCAAGACCAGAAGGAAAACTGCCTTGAGTGTCAAGTTCCTGTCAGATGAGCGACACAAGGGCTCATATGGACTCTTAGTGAAGCTCTTGAGAACCAAGGAAACATCCCACATCTGAGGCTTGAGCTCTCTAGGAGAACTTGACTGCTCAAACCCCTTAACTAGCAAGGAAAGTTCCCAGGAAGAGGGGATGTCGATACCTTTAAGGCGCAACACCAAACTCAGGGCCACCCTGTAGCCTCTAATGGCAGAAACGGACAAACGTTTCTCATCTCTGAGGAAGGTTAAAAGTCGGCTATTCTCTGAATAGAGGTTGCGAGTGGAGAAAAACCATATTATGACACCAATCACAGTAGTTCGCTTATTGCCTTGGAAACCGCGGAGGTCGACTTTCTGAGACTGCTGGACAAACGCCCTGCTGTCCTTCTGAGAAAAGCCAGGGATTCTACTGACTGGTGGAACATTTCCGCATGGGGCTGACACAGGAGATGTCGCTAAGGGGGAAATCCCCCTCGGAACTTCTGACAACATCTACAGCAGATCTGTAAACCACTCCGCTTGAGGCCACAGAGGGGCTGCCAAAGTAATCCTGAGACCCTGTGAACTCATTAGCCTGTTCAGAACTTGACGTATCAAACAAAATGGAGGGAAGGAATACACCTCCAGGTTGTCACAGGAATGTTGGAATGCATCCTCTGCCAATGCTAAAGGATCTGGGACCATTGAACAGAATATTTCCAGCTTCCTGTTGAAGCGAGTTGCAAAAAGGTCCATGGGTCTACCCAAAACCTGGAAAAGCTTGTCTGCTACCACTTGAAGCGACTACTCAGTGCCTAGGATCTGATGCCGACGACTGAGTTTGCCTGGGATATACCTGGCTGAGAGCTCTACCTAACTGCTGACCAACCACTGATGAACCTCAACGTTCAAGGCGTGAAGTTGACTAGAAACAGGGCCTCCCTGTTTGTTCACATAGGGTACCACCATAGTGTTGTCCAACATGAGGACGAAAGAATGACATTCTACCTTCTCCCAAAACTTCTTCAGGCCCAGGAAGGCTGCCTTCAACTCCAAGACGTTGATATGTTGCTGCTTGTCCTCCAAACGCCTGAAGCGATGAGGTCGCCTACATAAGGCCGCCCAACCTGCGAGGGAGGCGTCTGGGAACAGAAGGAAGTCCGGTGGAAGAGAACGCAGAGGGACACCCTTCGAAAGATTCTGGTCATCCAACCACCAACGAAGGTCTTCTCTCCCTTCCAGAGACAGAGGAAACACTAACAGGGGTGAGTCCCCCGCCGGAGACCAGAGTTCTCCCAGTCTCCATTGCAGAGACTGAAGAAGAAGACACCCATGAGGGACCAGCTTCTTCAGGGATAACAACACTCCCAGAAAAACCTGCCACTGATAAGCTGACTGATGTGGTTCCGAAAGGAAGTTGCGCGCCACTACCCGCAACTTCTCCAATCTCTGATCCGACGGGAAAACTATTGCCAAGGTCGTATCGATGACCATACCCAGGTAGAGAATCCTTTCACTGGGTACGAGGTTCGACATTTCCTGGTTGACTACGATGCCCAGTTCCAGACAGAACCCAAGTAGACGATCCTTGTCCTGCAACAGCTTTTCCCTGGAAACTGCCAAGACCAAGTAATCGTCGAGGTACCTCAGCAAACAGATCCCCTGAGCATGAGCCCAACTTGACACGAGAGAAGACCCTTGTGAACACTTGAGAGCGGCTGTTGTCAGCCCGAAGCATAGGACTTTGAACTCGAAGACCTTGTTCCCAAGAGAGAAGCAAAGGAATTTCCTGGACGAGGTATGAACAGGGATTTGGAAGTATGCGTCCCTTAAGTCTATCGACAGCATGAAGTCGCCTTCCCTCATGGCTGCCAACACCGAACACGGGGTCTCCATCTTGAACCATGTCTTCCTGATGAAGTTATTCGAGGTGGACAAGTCTATCACAGGTCTCCATCCTCCTGACGCCTTGAGCACCAAGATGATGTGACTGTAAAACCCCGGAGATGGATGCACCACTTCCTCTATCGCAACCTTGTCCAGCATCCTCTGCACCTCCTCCCGAAGAGCCAAGAACTTCAGAGAATCTGAAGGATATGCCTTTGTGAGCTGCGGTTTGTCCAACAGAGGGGGAGAGAAATCGAATGGCAGTAGGTACCCCACCCAAAGGGTATCTACCACCCACTTCTCCGCCCCATAACTGCCAATTGGCCCAAAGGTCTACTAGGCAACCCCCTCCATGGCACAGGAGAGGAAGACACGCCTAACCTACCAAGGGTCCCATTACCTCTGTCCTTTGTTCCCCCTTCTTGGCCTAAAGGAACGAGAGTGAAAGGGACGTTGACCCTCTGACTAAGGCTGAGTCGAATGGGAAGGCCCTGCCGAACTCGAATTCCTCAATGGCCTACCAGGCGACGATCTTGACCACTGCTGGACAAGGGGAGGAGTAGGAGTCGGATGTCTCCGAGGACGAGACCAGTCTGTCTTTGGTGTCAGTCCGACGCTGGCCTATCGCATTCTAATCAGCAGAAGGTTAGCCCATAAATTAACACTGAGGTATACAAAAACACCTACCTCCAGACTGCAACAGATTGGCAAAAGAGGATGCAGTCACCAACCCTTCTGAGGACCTGTCAGAAGCTATCTTGGCAATGACCACAGACCAGAAAAAACGAAATTGTAAACTAAAACTTTTACATTTTAGTAGTATTCAATCATTTACCTTTATTTTGCAACAAATTAGAAGTCTCTAGCACAATATTTCGATTTATGGTGAATTTTTGAAAAGATTTTTTTTTTACGTCCTCGCGTTACGAATTCATGCATCATATTGTGATAATATTTTCTCTGTGTTGCTTTGATTGTTTTACAATCTGTTATGTACCAAATTCATCACAATTTAGTGTACAATACAACGAAAAAATAATTAACTCATTGGCTTTAACCGTTTTGCTCACAGCGCGACTTGTATACAATTATATGAAATTTTTTTTTTGCGCTCATATATTCCAATATTTATGTATGATAACAATATTTTTTTTCATTTCTGATGGTTGCATACTAAACTTCAGGCAATGACAAAAAAAGGAGCCAAAAATAAACTCTTAATCTTGAAAATTAAGCGTGCTGTGATTTTTTGAAAAAAACTTTTTTTCTGCTTCGGCACTCACTCGCGAACGGCGCTGGCATACGGGAGACACTTTCGGAAATACCGGCTCAGCGTTTAAGGGTTAGGAGGTGCAGCACAGCAACCAGTAAAGCACTTGAAACTGCATAAAATTTGGCAATGACTATGCCTTTTGGTGGTACAACAGGTACAGTGCAAAAGCAAAAGGAAAACCAGAGTTGGAAAGCATACAAGGACAAAGCCAACTCCTGACAAAAATGGCCCAAAAAGGCAAATACAGATGTCTCCCAGCAGTCAGGAACAGGCTGATCGTCCATCAGCAACAAAGGCTAATACCAGGAGAGCAGACACATAGGTAAAGTGAAAAAGTACAGCAACTGGGTGCATCCTGTCACTAGGAGCAACAAGTGTTGAGAAGTGGCCTCTGCAGAATCATCTTTGTCCTTCCTTGTCCAGGAGCCCTAGGTGAGACTGGGAGAATAACATTGGCTTTTAGGGAGCCAGCCGGAACCCTTATATATGGGGTTATAGGGCGAAAAATGCAAAGTCATGAAAAAATTCATGGAGCTTCATATGGCAATTGAGAATACGTATACGAAATATTTCGTCAGTTACAAGGTAATTAGTAAACCTAACTCAATAAGCCTAAAACATTCGTCCGTACAAGAAAATGCAATATTTCTTCTGTTATCGTCAATTTTGATAATTATTGTCAAAGAAATTGTGAGAAATGGCATCTGTAGTGATTCTGAGAGTCGCAGAGGGGACTCGGGGAGTATCCCATGATTCAGTGCAAGCACATACTTCAAATAGTCTACACGTTCGAATTTCTTCTCTGACATTCGCTTGCTTTTACATGTGTTTATCTATGTTTTGGCAAGAATTTCATCATGCCAATGAGGAAAAGACAAGGAAAACATCTTGCTAACATAGAGACGAAGAAAATTCACTCTAATATGATTACAGAATATCATAATATATGCGATATTAGCGTAGTTAGTGAAGAGAGAGAGAGGGAGGGTTGCGTAGTAAGTAAACGCCCCCATCTTGCCTGAAGCACACGTCACACTGTCCCCCAGGCTGCGATCTTTGAGCAAAGGGATCTTAATTTATGATAAATAACATAGTTTTGGTTTATCAATACCCAAAAAGGAATATGAAATTCATAATAATCATGATTTATTAACAATGTCTTTATAAAAAGAGATTACAACTTCGAATTTCACCTCTTGACATTCTCTTGCATTTATGTTTGCTTATCTTTGTTTTGGCAAGAATTTCATCATGCCAAAACGGAAAATACTAGGAAAACATCTAGCTAACATACAGAAGAAGAAAATTCGCTGTAATAAGCCAAGTTAGTGAAGGAGAGAGAGAGAGTTGCATAGGAAGGAGTGCCCCGTCTTGCCTCACGCAGTGCCCCAAGCTACAATATATGAGCAAAGGGTTCATCATTTACGATTAAATTATGATAAAAAAAAAAAAATTTGGTTTATTAATACACAAAAAAGAAATATACATTCATAATAATCATTATTTATTAACATTGTCGTTATAAAAATACGAAGAAAACTTTGAACGCCCGAATCTTAAAACTATAGTTATTGACCTTCAAAACCTATCTTCTGACTTAGTTTTAAAGCTATAACATTGGAATTTGGTATATAACTCAGAAAGACATTATAGAACAATCAAATGAAGCCCTTTTTTCCAATTTTTTTTTCATCTTTTTGTTATAAATTTTGTTTTCCTAATTTATAGGGTTTATTTTTTTACCATAATGAAAAATTCATATCTAGCAAAAAAATGACTTTTAGAAAAAAAACTCCTCATTCAATTGGAGGTCTACATCAGGTCTATATATGGTAGTAATCCCAGGTCTTAATATTAAATATCAAGGGAGGAGATAGAATTTGAAAAATGGTTATTTTCGGGATGAATCGCCCTGGCGTCACAAAAGCGAAGGTCAGAGGCGAAAATCATATGCGGTTTGGAGATGTCCCAAGTCACCTTATTAAGTGGTATGAATATCAAAGTCCTGTCCTTAAAGAATGGCATTAGCCGGCCGGCCCCCTTAATGCCGTTTTTTAACGACAGGACTTTGTCATTCATACCACTTAATAAGGTGACTTGGAACATCTCCAAACCGCATATGATTTTCACCTCTGACCTTCGGTTTTGTGACGCCAGGGCAATTTATCAAGAAAATAAACATTTTTCAAATTCTATCTCCTCCTTTGATATTTAATATTAAGACCTGGGATTACTACCATATATAGACCTGATGTAGACCTCCAATCAAATGGAGTTTTTTTCTAAAAGTCATTTTTTTGCTAGATATGAATTTTTCAATATGGTAAAAAAATAAACCCTATAAATCACGAGAAAAAAAATTATACAAAAACGACGAAACAAAAATTGGAAAAAAGGGCTCTATTTGATTGTTCTATAATGTCTTTCTGAGTTATACGTATACCAAATTCCAATGTTATAGCTTTAAAACTAAGTGAGGAGATAGATTTTGAAGGTCAATAAGTATAGCTTTGAGATACGGGCGTTCAAAGTTTTCCTTCGTATTTCTATAAAGACATTGTTAATAAATAATGATTATTATGAATGTATATATTTTTTTTGTGTATTAATAAACCAATACTATTTTATTTATCATAATTTAATCATAAATGATGATCCCTTTGCTCACATATTGTAGCCTGGGGGACTGCTTTAGGCAAGATGGGGCACTCCTTTCTACGTAACCCCATCTCTCCCCTTCACTAACTCGGCTTATTACAGCGAATTTTCTTCTGTATGTTAGCGAGATGTTTTCCTTGTATTTTCCTCTTTGGCATGATGACATTCTTGCCGAAACAAAGATAAACAAACGTAAATGTAAGAGAATGTCAGAGGAGAGACTCGAAGGTGTACTCTCTTTTTACAAAGACAATTTAATAAATCATGATTATTATGAATTTCATATTCCATTTTGGGTATTAAAAAACCAAAACTATGTTATTTATCATAAATGAAGATCTCTTTGCTCAAAGATCGTAGCCTTGGGCACAGTGTGACGTGTGCTGTCAGGCAAGAAGGGGGCGTTACTAAGCAACCCCCCCCTCTCTCTTCACTAACTACGCGTATATTATGATATTCTGTAATAATACTAGAGCGATTTTTCTTCGTCTGCATGTTAGCGAGATGTCCTCCTTGTCTTTTACTCATTGGCATGATGAACTTCTTGCCGAAACATACATAAACAATACGTAACAGCAAGCGAATGTCACGAGGTGAAACTCGGACGTGTAACCTACTTGAAGTCTATGGTCCAACTGATTCATGATTGAACCAGATAGCAGATACTCGCTTGTGCGAGCCACGGAATCTCTACAGATGCCATTTCTCACAATTTCTTTGCCAATAATTATCAAAGTTTACGATAACAGAAGAAATATTGCATTTTCTTGTACGGATGAATGTTTTAGGCTTATTGAGTTATGTTTACTAATTACCCTGTAACTACGAAAGTAAGAGGAATTTTGACGAAATATTTCGTATACGTATTCTCAATTGCCATATGAAGCTCCATGAATTTTTTCATGACTTTGCATTTTTCGCCCTATACCACCATATAGGGGTTCCGGCCGGCCCCCTTAAGCGATATATATACAATACCCAAGTTTAAGACATTATTAATAGTGTTCACACATTTTATAATCTTAAAAATAAACCAATATATTATCAGCTTATGTTAAAATATAAATTATCATAAAATTTATTATTTGGATACATACCTAATGTTAAAGATAGTTTATATCTCCTTACCTACTGGCATAGATTATTATTATTATTATTAATAGAGGTTAGTTTTTCCAGACCTCTGAGTCTCAAGTAGACTCTTCTCGGGCTGGTTCTCAGGGATCAATCCTGAGAGAAAAAAAAAAAAAAAAAAAAAAAAAAAAAAAAATTAGACTTTATTTGAGAAACCCGTCTTATTTAAAAAATTTATGATTTTATTAATTGAAAAATCCCTGCTTTCCGCAAGAATATTTTTCATTTCCGAACTCCGCATAAATATATCTTTCCTGGGTCCAATTTGGGCACTCAACAAGCAAATGCTGTACTGTCATGGGTGTTTGACATCTGTTACATTTCACTGGGTCAGCATGTGGTGTTGACATCAAGTGACCATGTGAGAATCTTGTGTGTCCTATACGTAGCCTTGCTAGGATCACCTCTTTTGCTCTTTCCTCCTGTGAGGATGTTCTCCATGCATAGACTTCAGTTTTTATATTTTTAAGTTTATTTGTCGTTGGCACCGAGGCCCATTCTTCTTTCCAATCCTGGTAAATTAATGTTTTAACTGATTTTACCCAGTCTGACACTGGGGCATATGAAATTGTTGGAGGGATAGTGCAGGCTAATTTGGCAGCAGAGTCTGCATATTCATTTCCTTTTATTCCCACGTGTGCTGGGATCCAACATATTTCCATTGATATTCCTGATTGGAGTTGATGAATTTTTATTTGAATTTCCTGTACTATTTGGTTTCCTGGTTTATACTGTCTTATTGCATCTATAGCACTACGTGAGTCACTGAAAATAACAGAGACACTTGCTTTTGCCTCAGATATCATATCTAGAGCCATCTGTATGGCTGTGACTTCAGCAGTAAATACTGATGATATTGAAGGTAGGCTTTTTTTACTTAACATATTTTTCGAATATGCAGATGCTCCTACTCCAACATTATTTTTGGAGCCGTCTGTATATATCATAAATTTGTTGCTTTTCTTCTAATGTGCTCCAAAGCATGTTTGGCGGTACATTTCCGTACTTGTCATTTGTTCTTGAGTAGGTAAGACAGGGAGGTACATATCTTTACTCTATTTAAAATCCATGGTGGTGGCAATTCCATTGGTGGGTGAAAAATTGGATTCATATTATGTATGTTGTTCATTATGTATCTAGCTCTTTTTGGGAAAGAGCTAGTACTATTAACTGCTGTTACTTGATTACAGTTTTGGAAGCAGTAAGTTGCAGGAGACGATCCCGCTTGTAATGAAAGACCTCTTTGTATTGTTATTAAATTACGGTGATGTTTTAAGGGCAAAACACCTGCCTCCACCAAAAGTGAGTTTGTTGGGGACGATCGGAAAGCTCCTGTGCACAATCGCACGCCTTCATGGTGCACTGCATCGAGAGATTTTAATGCAGATTCTGAGGCGGATGAATATATTGGACAGCAGTAATCTATTATGGATAAGACTGTTGCCTTATATATCATTAATAAAATGTCTCGCTTTGCTCCCCAATTAGTGTGTGATAAACTTTTTTAATATGGCAAGGGCTTTGATGCCCTTGGCTTTAATGTATTTGATGTGCTCTTTCCAATTTAAATGTTGATCAAATATTACTCCTAGATAACTTGATTTTTGTACAAAATTGTATTTCAGTGTTATAAAGATGCAGTTTGATTGTTTGGTTCTTCATCCACCTTTTGTCTTTGTAGAAGACGATTGCTTTTGTTTTATCAGTTGAAAATTTAAATCCAACTGAATTTGCCCAACTACATATATTTGAAATGGCAGTACTGAGAACTCTCTGAGCATGTCTCAAATTACTACTCGTATAGTAAATGACAAAGTCATCAACATATAAACTGTTTTTTACACCACTTGGTAAATTTATAGTAATGTCATTGATTGCTAAAGCAAACAATGTACAGCTCAAGACACTACCTTGAGGGATTCCTTCTTCCAGTTTATAGGTTACTGAGTAGGAAATTTTCTACTCTTACTTGAAAAGTTCTGTTTGTTAAGAAGTTCTTAATAAATATTGGTAAGTGGCCTCTTAGTCCCTTGGAGTGGAGTTTTTGCATGATGTTATGTTTCCATGTTGTATCGTATGCTTTTTCTATATCAAAAAATATAGCTACTGTTAATTTCTTTTGTTCAAAGCCTTTTTTGATATGATCTTCTAAATGTGTTAAGGGATCTAGGGTTGATCTGCCAGCTATTGAACCAGATTGTGTTGGTGTTAAAATGGATTCTTTGGTTATTACATACGTTAATCGTGCATTAACCATTTTTCTAAGATTTTGCATAGGCAACTTGTTAGAGATATCGGTCTATAATTGGATGGATTACTTGCATCCTTTCCTGGTTTGTTTATTGGAATAATTATGGCATGTTTCCATTTATCAGGAAAGACACGTTTTAGCCAGATACTATTGTAAAATTTTAATAAATATGATTTAGCTATAGGAGCTAATTTTTCTATCATTTCAAATGATATTTTATCATATCCTGGTGCAGAGGGATGACAAGAGTTGATGGCATTATCTAGTTCATCCATGTTAAAAATATAGTTATATTCCAGGTCTTCAAGAGTTTCAAAATTGAGTATTATATTTTCTTTTTGTTTTCTGATACTTTGAAAATGTGTATCTAGGCTGGAGTAAGCACTGATGTTTTCAAAATGTTTCCCAATTATGTTTGATATTTCAATAAGTATCATGGTATATTTTTCCATTTAAATGTATTGCACTTCTGGAGGTCTTATATGTTTTCCATTGATTTTCCTTATCTTTTGCCAGATATCCCTTGTGGATGTGTTTGAAGATATGTTTGAGACATATTCCTTCCATGATGCGATTTTTTCAGCTATTACCGTTTTTCTAAATTTGGCTGTATATTTGTTATATAGTGGTTTTAATGTGGTTAATTGTTATGTTTGTTATAACTATTTTGTTTAATATGTTTATACTATAGGGCATTTTGTTGAGTGATTTAAGGCGAGTTTTTGAGTCTGTTTAGATTGCGACTCAATATATGTTTTATTTACTTAATGTTGTTAATGTTGGATTCCACCATGGGACAGGGGATTTTGTGGAATGTGTTTTGGTTTTTGGAATACTTTTATCTGCAGCATTTATTATGAAGTTTGAGAAGGATTCACATGAGTATTTGTGATCTTCATTATGTGGGAATGGTGGTATGTTTCGTGTGTATAGGAAATATTTATCCCAGTTAGCTTTTTGGATATTATATCTTGTAGGTGGCAATATTTTGACATTACTTAAGTAGTTCAGAATGATTGGGAAATGGTCACTTGTGTATGAATCGTCTAGGACGTTCCATTCAAATTTCTCCGCTACATCATTTGAACATAATGAAATGTCAATTGAAGAAAAGGTTAGGTGTGTATTTGAAAAATATGTTGGAACTTCACTTTCATTGAGACAATACAGGTTGTGTTTCATTATAGTATTCTCTATGTTGATTCCGGATGTGTCAGTGGGGTTATTAATATCCCATAATGGATTATGTGCATTAAAATCTCCTACTATAAGTAGTGGTTCCTGTATACTTTTGCTAATAAGTTCAGAAAAATCACTGAAATTTGCATTGAAATTTGGTTGGTTATATAAATTACAAATAGTAATTTTACTTTTATCAGGCATATACAGTTTAATTGATGTTATTTGATATGGCATAGATGGTATGTCAAACAGGTTCATATGTAATGCTATTATGAACGTATATGGCTGTGCCTAATTTTCCACCGTCAGTTGGTGAATAACAGGCAATTTTATAGTGTTGGATATTTGTAGGGTTACTTCCTATATGTTGTAGACATATGCACATTGGGTTGTGGTCTCGTATGATTCTTTGTAATTCACCCAGACGTAGTCGGGTTAAGAGACCATTTATATTCCATTGAATGATTTTATATTCCATTATTGGGAGGAATTGGTGTTAAATTCTGTAAATTGATTGCTGATTTTACTTTGTCTCGTAGTTTATATGCATTTGAATTTATTTGTGGTTTTTTAATCATTGTATTTGTATGTTGGTTATTAGATTCTGCAGTTGTTTGTTTTTCATAGTTGAATATTAATAAATCTATTTTTGATTTTATAATTTCCTTTTTGTATTTTAAGGATTCAGAACATAATTCGTTCTCATGTTGGTGTGTTAAAGGGCACCTCCTTAATTTGGTAAAATTGTCAATACAATTTCGTACTGTGTCCTCTGTCTTGGTAGTTAGTTGGTTATATGTACTTACAAAGCATTCATTACAACCACAAGATGAAGCATGTTTGGTAATGTTAATTATTGGTTCAGAAGTTTTTGGTCTAGCTTTAGAAATTTCTGGTTTTGTAATTCTATTGTTCCTTTTCTGTAGTGATAAGGACTGTTGGTTTGAGGGGTTATTTGTTTTGTTGTTAATGGGATATTTCGGTCTTGTGGATGGTTGGGGGGTGATAGTTATATTTTGGTTTGGTTTAATGGTATGATTTTCATTAGTATTATTTGATGGAAATTGTAAAGAGTGATCTTTACTGTCCAGATGTTGGCTGTTTGATTGAGATTGAGGGTAATTGTGTATTTCCACTTGTGATGAGGTTAGTTTAATATCTTTTTTAAAATGTTCTCCTGGTGTATTTGGAGTCTCTCTGGATTGATTGTAATTTTCAATATTTACTTTTTTTCCCTTAGGTGGGGTTCTTTCTAGAATTCTTTTCTTTTTGCCAGTTCGATTATCATCATTATTTAATTCTTCTTCTATTGGAAGTTCTTTTCCATGGATAACTGAATCATCTATGTTAGTGGTGGTATTGGTTGTTGTAATATCATTTTTATTTTGGGTTTCAGTATTATTGGTATGAAATCCAGTTTCCATGTTTATACTATCTTGTTTGTCATTGTGCTGTTTGATGTCTTGATTTTTAGTCACATTTGAAAAGGTGGGGGTTTTGGATGGATTGTTAACGCCTCTTACTTTTAGCTCAAGTCTGGCTTCCATGACTGACATTCCTGTCCTATTTATTAACAACTGAAGTTCTGTATTATATTGGTAAATGAACACTCCTTAGATTTTGCGTGATGGGCTAGTCCACAATTAATACATTTTGATTGATTACAGTTCCAATTAGTGGTATGGTCATCTGATGCACAGACTGCACATATAGCTTTATTACGGCATCTTTTGTATGTGTGTCCATACCTTGAGCACTGTGTACATTGTAATGGTTTAGGAACAAAAGGACGAACTTCTCTATTTTGTCCAAGAATTTTTATTTTAAATGGCAAGTCTTGGCCTGTAAATTTTATTTTGGCAATGTTGATATTTTACTTTTATCTTTCCTACTTGAAATCGAGTATATTTCTAAATCGTGGATATTGTTATATCTCAATTTTAGGGAGTCTAGCAATAGTTGTTTTGAAGGAAGCTCCTGCTCGCTATTGGGTAGGATGACTGTACCCTGTACATAATTCAATGTTTCGTGGCTTGTAATTATTACCTTTATATTATTTATTTCTGTTATACTTAAAAAGGCAGTGGACTGCTTTTTATTGGTTACTTGGATAAGCCATTCATTGTCCTTGATGTGTCTGCATTCCATGTCTTGTGTTGGATATATGTTAAGTAATTTGTTTCTAGCATCGCTGCTGAGATTTTGTTGTCAGCTTTGAGGACTAGAAATCTTGACCAATTGTCTGGTCCAAAGAGGTCATCAAAATGTACCAATGTGGGATTAAGTCGGTAATTTTTGTTTCTCTTTGGTCCTTGTTTTATGTATGTTGCTTGTCTATTATGATTTTTATATTTTTCTGTATTGCTGGGAGGATTATTTGTCTCTAATTCAGAATTATTGTTCATCATATATGGTTCCATTGTTACGATATTGGAGTTTACCAATTTATTTTTGTTTGTTTTTTATTTATGCACTCTATTTGGTTTTCGGGCTCTGCTGCTTTACTTGGAACAGGGTGTTCCTTTGTATCTTTTTATAGTACTTTCACTGCTTGTGGCAGTACCTAGGAAATTCGGGAGTGACGTGCCAATGGTCATCAACTGTGCCGTAGTTTTTCCATCATGGGGCCCAGGGGTACTCAAATCATTTATTTCACAGTTCATAAATTTTGAGTTTTTAACAAAAAAAAAAAAAAAAAAAAAAAAAAAAAAAAAAATTCTTGAAAAGATATCATTGGCCCTTCGCGAAGTTAAATCTTCTGCCAAAGGCACAAGTGAGAAAGGACTCCCAAATGTCCGCATCCCTACCCTACCCCAAAAGGGGATGGCATAACATGATTAGTATGGCCCAAGTGTAAGCAGAACCCGCTTGCTAGGACTAAGAGTATTATGTTAATACAATTATCCCCATCCTAATCACATTATGGGCAAACTGGATAGAATGCCGAGAGTTCTATTCCTAGAACCAGGCCCCCCCTGGAATCCGTGGTCCAGCTCCACAGAATAGTTCCGCCTGAAAAACAGGTCCGAACATTGTCGGGTAGATGATGGATCTACCACAGTTCTCACTATTTAGCTTCGGATTTAACTCCACGTTAAGCCATGATATGTTTTCTCATTTATTTGCTTTCAAAAATTTTGGCAAAAAATGGAAAAGTCCACATAAGTTTACTCGAAAATATATAATGTCATATGGGACTCTTGGGTTCGAACCTGGGAAGAGATTCCTGAGGTTCGAGAGCCCCCTCACCACGTCAAGGTGGTCCCAAAATGAGGGGGACTGGCATAGATATAAGCCATCTTTTGACAGTAGGTAAGATTAATCCAAAATAATACAATATGTATACGGTATATAAAATATATAATAGCAACATAACTGTACACCCAATATAAGCTATACAGTGCTAGAAGATGACTGTACATGATTAAATGGAGGTACTAAGTTGAAACTTCTTTTGTTAATTTTACTGCATGAATGGTATATTTTTAGTTTGGGTTTAAACATGCAGTCAAAAACAAAAGGTGTGAAGGATGTAGATGCTTGCCTGCTATATGTCCTTAGTAAACCCAATTTTTTTGTTCTGTTCTGTAGTGGTAGGCCCTGCAAGGAGTGTTCTGGCTGGTCTCATTTGCAGTGAAGGTTGAAGCAGTAGCTGAGTAAGGTCTGAAGATGTTCACTGGTTTCTTCAAGAGGGAGTACTACTCTGCCTTTGATAATGCCGATTCTTTTCAGCTTCTTCCTTCTTTTTCTCCATTTTGTTCATTCCCTGGTGGCTCACTGAGGTGGGTAGGTGTTAAAGTAGCTGACCAGTTCATACTCTTGAGTAGTGGTGAGCCAGGTGCATGTCAGGTTTCCCCCAAGTGAGACAGCAGCGCCAACCCCTGCTTTTATAACAGCTTTGCTGGATTAGTGCGAGACATTTCTATTCCTCAGCATTCTCCTCACAGAACTTACCACTATTGAGCTCTCAGCAGCTGTCGCCTTGCCAGTGGAGATATCCATGCAATATCGGGCACAGGCCATTCTTCTCCAATGCTCAACACATCACCTTGACCAACAAATCATATCTCATAAGGCACTCGGATGGCATTTGGCTGGATGTTGAATGGGTTAGCACCTGGCTCTCTTCCCTTAATTTTCCTTTGCTAATTCCTCAGCAGGACAGCAGCTAGGCTGATTATGTGCTCAATAACGCAGTAGGTAGACTCAACAATCAAGTATCCTATCTTATCATATCTTAAAGAGCTTCAGGTGTAAATCCCTCTGCTCTCCTTTTTAAAAAAGGGGCAGTGGAGGTAAGGAGTGGTAAAGCTATCATCTAACCAAGATGATAGCTTTACCATGATGGACCCAAATACTAGCTGCTTTCCTGTTTGTGCTACCCTATCTTTAGAGCAGCGCTTGGTTCTCCAAAGTTTTCCGAGAGTGAGAGTTCACATACATCTCACTATGGCTCATAGAAGAGGTTAAAGGATTTGTTGGTCCTAAATAGGTTGGTTCCCTCATCCCTGGACTCATTTCACCCAGTTAACTACAGTACCTTGTTAACACTACAATGAGTGCACCAGCTATCACTGTCAGAATTTCAATTCAAAGACAAAAGTTTGTATTCAGATAGGAACAAAGGCTGTTAAAAGCAATGAGTGAGGTAAAACCAGTGGTACAATTCCTTCTGCATAGGTGGTTATTCTCATGCTTTTATACAACCTTTGCTGTTGATTTCTGGCATAAAATAGTAATATTACAATTTTTTTCCTGCCTTATACCCAGTACTGGCAGTCCCCGGTTATAAGTGGACTCGGTTAATGGAGATCCGGTTTTACAGTGCTTGTCTAGCAACATAAAACCAGCAATTTATGGTGCCATAACAGACTGAATTTCAGTTATTGGCACCATAGGGTGCTGATAACAGTTATAGCGCCAAAACATACCTAACCGGGGCGACAATAACCGGATATCGGCGCCATAAATGACTGAGTTTCGGTTAATGGCGGTTTTCGCTTACAAGCACCCCGGGCTCCCAATAACCAGGGACTGCCTGTACTTCCTTCAATAGGTCTAGACCAAGCATAAGCAATCTCGCCTATCATAATTATGCTGCAGTGCAATCCATTTCCCTTTGTATATTGTTATCTTCTCAGTCCTTTGAGCATCTCTCTCCCTTTATCAGGTTTTCATCACTGGTTGGTTCTTCAGCTAGTGGCAAAGCAGGTGCTGTTCCGGTTAGTCGTGGGACGCCAATATTTTTCATTTTACCAAAAGGTCTTTTAACTACTTTGAGGTGTTACATTTTATATTGGTCCCTTAGTCATGCCAGAATCCTCCAGTTTGTATTCTTTTCAATCAGAGGATATTCAAAATACTACCTCCATCATTCTATTATTCCATCATCTTCAATTGTAACATCTCCATTCCCATCACTTACACCATCCATCCATGTATCTTCTTTCTTCACCCTGCTGCATTTTAAGATTCACACTACATTCTGTACAAGTTGCCTTCTTTGCTCTTACAACCTGTCTTTTACCTTCCTTTACCTATCTTGTATTCTGTGTGATGTTTCTGCTACATGTAAGTGTTTTTATCTATCAAGCTCACACTTTTTTCTTCAACTGTTTTTAAGCTTTGACAATATTTCCATATATTTGCTGGCATTTACTTAATTTCACCTCTGAAGAATCAAATATGTCAAGGTTGGATCTGTTCTGTTTGGCCTTTTTTCCATGTCACAGAGTGAGAATTTGAATATACAGTATATATTACTAACTTAAGGAATGTTCAATCACAAAAAGAAAACTTGCTTCTCTTCATACCATAATTTTCCAGAAATACCAGTCTTCCACTCAGCTGGCTTTCTATAAGCTTAGTTTTCTGCAATAGTAGTAGTAAACAACAGAAACTGAAAACCATCAGTTGACTCCTCTACTACATGCCAATAAAAAACCTGCACAGATGACATTTTCAAGGCCTGACAACTTTAAGATACTACTCACAACACAGGTTTAAACAAGAAGGTACAATTAGAGAAATCCTGATTAAGAGAGTTGGACAGCTAGCCAGGAAATGATGGAGACCAGATTAAAGTAAAAGATAGAAAGTAATACAGCTAGGGGGCCAAGGGATACTGCAAAGAACCTTTGCCATTGTCTACACTGTGCGAAGCAAGACACGCCATAGGCAATAACCAATTACAGGGTCCTCAGCATTCAAAGGTGATAAAAGAGGCTCTGGAAACCAAAGGCCAAACAAGACTAAAACAACCAGTCATCCGTGTTGGTCATACTTTAAGATGCAAAACTTTATATATCTGATTTAGTGTTAGTCAGGGATATGTCAAAACAACATTCACAATGAAAGACTTTTAATTACAAAACCATCAATAACTCATAAACTTCTATGAATAAGATGGACACGATCAAAAACTCCCATTTTACATGAAGCTCTACCTATGAATTCAAACCTTGGCCAGAAACTTTGTCACCAAATGAGATTTCCATTAACAAACACAAATTTCACAAATGAGAACCTCATGGATAAAATGTCAATTTCATCAAAAGTTACTAGTAGACTTTTATTCTAAATGCAAAATATATGCCAATAATAACCTGTTTAGTATCTAACTTCATATAGGTGCATAAAAGAAAGTACCAGTACAATATATTTGGAAATCACAACTTGAGAATTCCAATAGTGGGTAAAACCCCATAAAACCAGATGAAAAAAGTTTGTTTATTTCTGCTCCTTTCCTTTGGAAACAAAACTAGATGAAAAAAAAGTTTCTTTATTTCTGCTAAACAAAACTAGATGGAAAAAAAAGTTTATTTCTGCTAAAATTACTTTTCCTTTGCAAAAAATTAACATTAAAAAAATCTACAAAATTCACATACTTTTAATAGTAAAGCGGGAAGGTTTGAATTGCCACAGCCTCATTTTCTTAGACTCAGGGTTGAGAAATCACTACATTTGTATTAAGAGACAGGAATGATAAATAGCCAAGTCTGAGATTTTGAAATTGCGTTTCTAACAAAGGAAGTCAACCAAG
Organism: Macrobrachium nipponense; assembly: GCF_015104395.2. Classification (NCBI taxonomy): domain Eukaryota; kingdom Metazoa; phylum Arthropoda; class Malacostraca; order Decapoda; family Palaemonidae; genus Macrobrachium; species Macrobrachium nipponense. The sequence continues at coordinate 42,922,076 of NC_087220.1, read as the reverse complement.
TATTGAATATTAGGTCCAAAATAATTGGGAGAAAATAAATAGTTTCTACAGAAAAATGGCAACTTACTTTTTATGACATGATAGAACATACTATTAGCTAGTGCACACTATTTAAAAAGAGGGTACTCTAAAAGGTGCATGATTCTATAAGTTCCTTAAAACACAAAATGGCATGCTGTAATCCTGAGACATACAATATCCAACCACATGAAAGTCATAAAAATCACAATTCCTAATTACACAAAGTTTACAAAAGATATGAAAATGTTCCCCCCAGGAAGGGAGGGGAAAATGATTAACAACAGAGGTGATGACTGCTTGTTCATATCATTAGATATGTCTTTAACAAAGAAGATATAATAAAGGCAACTTACACAACTGTTTTGTATCAATACAGCAGGCCAACAGTCAGAACTGGATGACTTGGCATTATATACAGTGGTCATACAGCAATGTTCCATTCATTAAAACAGTGCCCAAATCAGGCTGGGGATCAGTTTTATTAGCACTCCCTTAACCATTATTCATAGCATAGCAGGTTTCACAGAAAAAATAATAAACAGTATACCAATGCAGAAAAAAGAATAGCAAAAGTAAGAGTCACTCTGTGAAGGGGAAAAAATGGCAGGTGCACAACTAAACAGCACCTGACCATGGACATCTAAGTATACAGTATGGTCCATTTTTTTATTATATCAACCGTTTTTTCTAAATTCCTACATACTGTACTCTATCCAAGATTTAAGGACCTTATGAATGAAGGATAAATCTAAAGTAAAACAGAGAAGAAAGGGGCTAAAGATAACATTTTGAGATCTGTGTATTGGAAATAAATTTTACAGGTGGTTGACTGCTTAATCAAGAGAGGAGTTAAAGCTTAACAAACAACCACCTACTACTAAGGAAAGGAATATCATCTCACCAATATGAGGTCATGAAGAAAACTTCTTCCAAATTTTCACAACACAGAATTAAAAACATCCATAGAAAAATATTTGTAGCAAGACAATTCATCACCCACATAACATGACCCCCCTACTTCTTTATGAACAGCAAAAGCTTCAATAAATATACTGTACACCCAAAACGGACTAGGGATCCAGTGACTGTACGAGAAACATGTAGTTACAAGAAATATCTGAATGAAATAAAGAAAATAAATCTTTCTCAATCCTGAGTCAATTAAATCCTATGAAAATACTGTATGCTAAATATTTTCAAAATCTCTTATATCTTTCTACAAATACCTAACTTGAAGAGTCACTAACTAATTTATTAACTAATTAGTTATTTACACTGCATAGCAGTGAACCTCCACAAAATGTTGTAAAAACAATATACTGTATATATTTTCTAACCGAACAATGTTTTTACAATAATCTCTTTAAATTATAAGAACACAGGTAAAATATAGACATCAGTATGTATTGTGTATATTGTCATATATAATGTGGAAAATCTGGAGATGAAGTTTATGAGCGGACCAAGCTATTGGTATAATCCAACTGTTCTGATTGAAATGTCACTGTCTGGGAAAGGTAAAATATCTACATAGCATGATAACATCATACATCATAACATTTGTACAGAATCACTCTCTCTTTAATGCAGTCTTAATTATCAACTTTTTGTCAAAATTACACTGCATTTAAGAGTATGAAGTCTACATATACACACACACACACTCAATTTCATGAGTACACAAGCTCATTATGCAAATGAAATAAAATCTTCTAATAACATAACTAGATTTTATTGATATTGTTATTTTGGAGATATATTACTGTATATGTTGAATCTGGTGCCAGAACTGGAACATGAATTTTCTCTGGAATCATAAAAAAATGGAAACTAACTCTTTCATCCTCTTGGTTTGGGATGTTGATGACAAATAGGAAAGAAATAAGAAAACAAAAATAAAACTGTTAGAAACATTCTCACACACGTAGGTTGCCGCATTGACATAACTTCAACGACGGAACGCTTTTTTGTAGAACTGTCGGGTTTTGGCCATCAGTGGTGCCACCTTCTTGTTCTTGGCTGCAATGAGAACCAAAATGCAATTCATTCAATAAAATAAAGCTTAAGAAAAAACTAATGATAAATAATGATTACAGATATTGTGAAGAAAGCAGAGCAAAACTAGGTGATAAAAGCAAGAAAACAAGATAAACAGGACAAGATTAATATAATGATTCATTCATAAAATAAACCAATTTTACAATAGAACAATACAAACAAGAGTGGAAATGAACAGATTCAATGGAAGTGTTACGAAAACATGAGAACCAAGATTTAAGACATAATAGTGGTTCAAGACTTCGAATAATTAAGCTCAAGTTCACCATCACACAAAATCACACTATTGTCATTCTTTACATAAATAAGTGGTGAAAGTGCGAGGAAAAGTAAAAGCAGGGGCAATGAAAATAGTAAAGGTATTTTACCCATGATATCAGATGATTAGAAAGAGAGCTAGAAATAAGTTTACATGAGCAGATAAAACCAAAAGTATGGAGTTAGTTTAAAGGAGTCATGCAAGATTTCAGTAACTGTCTGGGAAATACTAAACAGCAACAAAAAATTCCCCAAAGGCCAACAAAGTAATGTTAAAACATGGGCAAGACAGAAAGAAAATTATCTACAGGATCTTGCATTACCAAAGCAACTTGGGGTAAGAGTGAAGATATATGATTTGAGAAGTCTAAATAAGTAAGGATCGGGTAATTTACCAACAGCAGATTCTAAAGAAAGAGCGCAATCATAAGAATCAGAAAGGTCATCCTACTCTGCAAGTTTCCAAGTAATAAGTTTAAAGATTTCCAAGAAGAGTTAAGTTCTTGATGGCAGCCTTGCCATCCAAAGTGATTTGCTCTCTGCCTTTTTATTCTATCCTAACTACCAGTCCAATTTCTTTCACTTCACCTTGCTCTACCTCCTGTTCTCATTTAACCCATGGAGTATGTAATTAATCAGCAGAAGCAATATTTTTCATCCTTGCTTTTTTTCTGCAGAAATACCAGTCTCTTCATGAGAAAATAGCAGAAACTGGGAACTGTTGAGTAATTCATATTCTGTGCCAATAACAAGCCCATGCAGATGTTTTAATGTAACAACAGCTCAAGCTGTTCCATATAAAACTAGGTTTAAAAATAAATCCTTAAACTAACTGTGTCTAGAAAATTGACTATGTACTTAGCAAACTTTTACAAAGATAAATGCAAGAGTTCACTGTTAAGTGGAAAAGACAAGAAAGGCATGGGAACCAGCAAATCTGTGAACCTAAGGAACCAGAAAAGAATCTAACCAGGACATATACCCTCTGGGCCCTAAAAGAACAAAATGTTGGGAGTATTTATGATCACATAGAGTCCAAGAGCCCACACTGATTTATTTGACTTTATAGTGCCAAAAGGTTTGATGGTTGATTTTTATAGGAAATTTCATCTAGTTTATGGAACTGAACGTCTTATAAATGGGTGTTGCGGCGTTATCTCACAATAGGCTCCAGTCTGAGTGTGCCCCTAAACCCACTGATGTTGTAACTCGGTGAAAACGTTTTTCATACGGGATGTTCAACTGGCCATTACTTGTACATTTTGCATCTGATCAACACATAAAGGATATCAATTTATTCAGGACATTATTATCATCAATTTAAACTCAAGTAGATATTATCCATAATTTTTCTTTGTAAAATTATGGATAATATCTGAAAGATTTACCGATAATACTTACTAAAACATCTTAAGAATCAAAATATTATTGTTCTGTTTAATAACAAACAGGTTCTGTTTATAGTCAAGACAAACCTAAACTATAGTAAAACATAATTGCATTACCGCAGCACTGAATATGAAATTATTGGAGTTGGATATAACATATTATTATTTTTCAATTTCATAAACATGTTATTAGCATGGAACAGCACCAAAATGCGTACTCATTTGTCTGTACTTTATCCTAAACCAACCTACAAATTGTACAAAATATATTTTTGCTTGAATAAATTCTTTTTCTCTAACTCTTTTATGTACTTTGACAAATAAAGTACTTTTATTGTGATCTTCATCATTTGCATAAATTTTCAATCAAAATAGCTTTATTTTGAAGATTATGCATCCCAGTCATCAACAAACTATTTATAATTTTCACTAAATAATATAGATAAGATAGTTTTGAAAATCTAATCTAAATTATATTCATTAACCTTAACTACCCCAAGCCATCATGAGACCCATTTGATTCACAAACCATTATATTAAGATCTAAATCCACATCTTCCTCATCATGCTGGGAGGGATTCATTTCTAACACAGAAATTATATTTTGAGGAACCTGTTCACAGCTAAACCACTTCACCTGCTATTTGTGCCCTTTCAACTCCCAGCCATGATTTTCTGGTGGTGAGACACAAGGATTTCCAAGGTGTGCATGGCACCAAATAAATGCAATAGTTGCAACGTAATGCTTTATTTATCAGAACAGGGAGGTAGCATGCTTGGGTTCATTTTTTAAAATTTGTTTGAGGGGTTTATTTGATTTTTGGGTGGATACTGCTGCTGAAAAATCACAAATTCTTGGTAATTTGTATTTTTCCTAGCGATACTTACCTCGAACCATTTCATAGGAGATTCCCGGATGTCGATCCGGGTCCGACCAGAAAATTCTGGTTATATGCCGCACCCAGGTCAGGCCTATGCCCCAGGGGTCGAAGACCAAGCCATCCTAATGACCTATAGTCAGTCCTTCTTACTCCACTCCGAGGTGTCTCCCCTAAGCTTCCGCGGGGCTGGAAGGGCGGGATTCTAATTCCATGGTTCGAGGTAAGTATCGCTAGGAAAACTACAAATTACCAAGAATTTGTGATTTGTTCCGATGCGAGATACTTACCTCGAACCATTTCATAGGAGACTTACCCCTTAGGAGGAGGGCGAAGGTTAGGGGAGGGAACGGCCCCCAAAGGTGATAGGTCAGAGGAGGGGCGACTGCTCCCCTTAGAACTCAACCCAGCCCGTTATCGTGGGTGGTTGGTTAGGAGGGGTGCAAGGCAAGCCTGGTGCGGGTATAACCAAACCTTGACATGTAAAACTGTGGTTTGTACTGAGAACCATACGCACTCCTGCGTATCTTACCTGAGTATCCTGGATTCCTCGCTCCAACCAAAGGCCCAGGGATAACAAGGATAAGGATTAGGGGGGATTTGAGGAAAAACCACACACACTCACATACACTCAATACACACCGGCCCGTCCAATCCAAGAAGATTGGAGAGGGGACCTAGACCTGTTGCTGGCCTGCCACCACGGGGCCAATCTCAAAGGCGTCGAGCGACCTTCTCGTGCAGTCTTTTAGATAGTGGGCTGTGAATGTCGACTGCCTATTCCAGACTCCTGCCCTCAGGACCTGGTCCACTGCCATGTTCTTTGAGAATGAGAGGGACACCCCAATTCCCCTGATGTCATGGGGCTTGGCTCCCTCTGGAGGGGAAAGGCCCCCCTTCTCGTAGGCTCTCCGGATGGTTTCTCTCAGCCAAAAGGAGATGGTGTTTTTCGAGGCTGCCTTCTTCACCCTTCCCGTGGTGACGAAGAGATTCTTTACCTCCGGCCTGAACCGGGCTGTCTTTCCATGTACTTCCGAACTGCCCTCACCGGACAAAGGAGGAGATCCTTAGGCTGGTCCGATTTCGGGAGGGCAGGGATGGAAAACTCCACGAACCTGAGATCCGAGCTCGAGGGGTTCTGATTCTTAGCCACGAAGGAGGGGACAAACCTGAATGAGAGTTCCTTCCATCCCCTCGTGTGGGTCACTACATACGAGAGGCCGTGGAGCTCCCCCACCCTCTTCGTGGAGGCCAGGGCTAGCAGAAACACTGTCTTGAGGGTCAGCTCCCTATCCAGGATGTCCTTGAGCGGCTCGAACGGGGGCTTCCTCAGGGAATCTAAAACTATTGCAACATCCCAGCGGGGAACCAAGCCAGCACTGGGAGGGCACTTCTGCTCAAAGCTCCTTATGAGCAAGGACAGAGGCTTCGAGTTCCCCAGATCCAGCCCTTTCAGGGAGAAGACCTGGCTCAATGCGGACCTGGCTCCTTTGACTGCTGGAATTGACAGGCCCTTGTCCAACCTCAGGTAGGTCAAGAATTCTGCGATGTCTGGGATCTTCGTTCGGAGAGGTTCCAGGTTACGCTTTCTACACCAAGCCCCAAAAACCTTCCACTTTGCCTGGTAGATGTTAGCGGAGGATTCCCTCAAGTAACTGGACATGTGAGAAGCCACCCTCCCAGAAAACCCTCTCCTATTTAACAGCCGCTCGATAGTCTCCAGCCGTGAAGGGAGAGGGCTGGAATGTTCCTGTGGAACCTCTCGAAGTGGGGCTGTCTTAACAGGTCTGGCCTGGGGGGCAGCTCCCAAGGAGGATGAGAGGCCAACTCTAGAAGGTCCGGGAACCACTCCCTGTCCGGCCACCAAGGCGCCACCAACGTCAGGGCCGCCCCTTTCGCCTTTCTTAGATGGTTGAGGACTTGCCTGAGGACTGCAAAGGGAGGGAAAGCGTACATGTCCAGGCCGTCCCACGGGTGCTGGAACGCATCCTCCCAAAACGCGGCTGGGTCCGGCACCGGGGAGCAGTACACCGGCAGTTTGGTGTTTAGCCTCGTAGCAAACAGGTCCAGGGATGGGGAGCCCCACTTCCCTATTAGTTCCCTCGCTACTTCGGGGTGTAGGGACCATTCGGATCCCACCACCTGACCCCATCTGCTGAGGCCGTCGGCGACTACGTTTTTCTTGCCGGGAATGAATCTTGCCGTCAAGGAGGTCCCAAGGGCTTCGGTTTGGCTCAAGATCTCCTCCGTCAATCCGCAGAGATCCCTTGATCTCAGGCCTCCTTGCTTCTTGACGTAGGCGACCACTGTGGCATTGTCGCACATCAGACACACCGAGTGTCCTCCCACTGCTTCCTTGAATGCTTCCAGGGCATGCTTTACTGCCAAGAGCTCCAGTTTGTTTATGTGGAAGGTGCTCTGCTCTTGCGACCATATCCCCCGCACTGAGAGGGAATTCAGGTGGGCCCCCCAGCCTACCTTCGACGCGTCCGTAAACAGGAGCATCTCCGGGGGCACTGACCCGAGGGGCACACCCCGACGAGAGTTTGCAGGATTCAGCCACCAACCGAGGGCCTTCCTTGCTGCCAGTGAGATGGAAACCGGCTTTTGAGGTGTTTCCTCCTTCTGGGACCACCCTACTTTCAGGTCCCATTGTAGTGGCCTTAATCTCAGCCTTCCCTGGGGGACTAGTTTTTCCAGGGAGACCAGGTGGCCTAAAAGCCTTTGCCACTCCTTTGCCGGTCTCGGGGGGTGGCTTAGGAAGTTGCAGGCAATTTTTCGGAGGTTTGCCAGCCTGTCCCCCGAGGGGAAAGCTCGCCCCACTTCCGTATCCAATTCCATCCCCAGGTACACCATCCTGGTGGAGGGAGCTAGAAGGGACTTCTCCCAGTTCACCATGATTCCCAGGGTTTTGCAGAATGCCAGGAGGGCGTCTCTCTGTTCTATCAAGCGCTCCTTTGAGGAGGAAAGGAGTAGCCAGTCGTCTAGGTACCTGAGAAGGCGTATACCCCTCTTGTGGGCCCAAGACGACACCAGGAAGAACACCCTCGTGAACACTTGCGGGGCCGTTGCCAGTCCGAAGCAGTGACTTGAACTGGAAGGTCCGGTCCTCCCAACTTATGCGAAGGTATTTCCTGGAGGACGGGTGTACCGGGATCTGGAAGTAGGCGTCTTTGAGATCCAGGGACATCATGAAATCCCCTTGCCTCACGGAAGCCAGCACCGAGCGTGGTGTTTCCATCTTGAAGGGCGTCTTTAGGATGAATGAGTTGAGGACCGAAAGGTCTATGACCGGTCGCCACCCCCGTGACGACTTCTCCACCAGGAAAAGTCGACTGAAGAACCCGGGGGAGCGATCCACCACCTGCTGGAGGGCTCCCTTCTCCAGCAGTGCCCGAACTTCTAGCCTTAGGGCCTCCCTGTGCACAGGGTTCCGGGGCTGAGAGGCCAGATTGGCCGGCTCCCCTGTCAAGGGAGGCTTCTGGTCTAGGAAGGGGATTCGGTAACCGTCCCTGAGGACCTGGACTGTCCAGGGCTTGGCTCCGAGATCCTCCCAGTTCTGCCAACAGCTCGAGAGGCAACCCCCCACCGGTGGCGAAAGACTCGGTAGAGGGCCTCGACTCCTACTTCCTCCTAGGGAAGCGGTTGTTACGACCCCTCCTGGAAGAAGTAGGGTGTCTGGGCCTGAAGGGTGCCTGGGAAGGAGGGAGGGTCCTGGGGGAGGGCTGAGTTCCCTGGTCTCTCCAGTTCCGCAGGGGTGATTCCGTGGGGGGAGCCGAGAGGGTCCTATTCTGAGGTTTTCGGCCGCTCACTAGTCTTTTCGGCACCGACTGACGTAGGGAGGGGCCCTATAAACGATTGGGCCTTGGCTGGCCTTCCTCCCCCGTTCCACAGACTCCTCCACTAGCTTCTCCGGAAAGAGAGCAGCTCCTTCCACTGGGGCGTTTCGAAGGGTCCTTAGTTCCCTCTCAGGAATGCTCCTAGGGAGTTTGGCCAGCACAGAGTCCCTCCTCCTCAAGATCCAGTTCGCCCAGGACGAGACCAGTTGGGTCGTGAGGAAGCCCAAGGACTTACCCCCCGACAAAATTAGTTCTTTGAATTGGGCAAGAGAGGCCTCGTCCCTCAAGTCGTGGAGGGTGGGTGGGGAACCTGGCTACCGCCCCGGACCACAGATCTAACCAAGAAGCCACATGAATCGAGGTCCACGCTGTGACTTCCATAGCCATAGCCTCCTGGTGAGAGAAGGAGACTAGTCCCGACGTGAGCCTCTCTTCCGAGAGTCCGGGCGCTAGGGCTGCCAAGTTACCTTCCACGGATTTGGGGAGGAGAGGGGCACCTCCCGGGCCATATAGCCTCCTCTGACTCGGCTTAGACGCTGGGAGTAGTCTAGCCGAGGAGTGCCAACGCAAGGAGTTACTGGAGCCTGCAATGAGTTTTTCCACCACCGTCAGGGCCTTCTCCGTATTGGTGGACCTAGGGAGGCTGAGAGAGGGCTTGGGTTCCTCTGGATCCCTGAACAGAAAGTCCACCGCCATGGATCTGTTGTCCTCTACCGTCGGGGCTGGCTCCTCTAGCCGGTTCATGGACCTAATCAGAGAGAGGACTCTCCTGAAAGCAGAACCTTCATCCACTGGACCCAATTCCTCCAGGGCATTCTGGAGTACCTGCTGGATAAGGGTCTCTTCCTCGGCGTCCCGCGACGGAGGAGAGGCCCCAGACCCTAGCTGGAGGGAAGCTGGAGAAGCTCCCCGGAGAGGGGCTCCTAAACCCAGTTGCACACCGGTCTCCTGCGAGGGGGGATGCCCCGAACGCCTGGCCCATCCCGAGGAGGTACTCATACCTGAGCGGTGGAGGGGCTCTGCACCCCTAAGGAGGTATCGGCTCTAGGCTCCATCCGCGAAGGCGACAATCGTGTGGGAACACGGAAGAAGGGAGCCCGCTCGGTCATGGAGGCCAACCCTATGGCTGACGAGACCGAGGCAGGATCCACCGGGACCGAGGGACGAGTAGGGAGGGAGACGGCTGGGAACCCCCCATGAGAGACCTTCCTGGGGGCCAATGGGGTGGGGGCCACCCTCGGGGAAGGAGAACGCCTCCACCCCTGGGGGGAGATGTCCCGACGCCTGTCACTCCCTCTACGATCCCGGCTACGATGATGAGAGCGGGAAGAGCCGCTCGAGGACGAGGAGTAACTACGTCTCCTGCGTCTCCCATGACGGCGCCTCTTCTTGGAGGAGCGTCTCCTCCTACGGGAGGATCTCTCCCTTGAGTAGTAACTTGAAGAACTCCTCTCCCCTGACGAATCCCGACGTCTCTTGCTTCTCCTCCGGCGACTCCCATCGCGGGGGGAACGCGAGGAGCGTTTCGGCCGCGTCGGGGACACCTCTATCACATCGGGACCGCCCCTGAAGGCCGCCCTCAAGGCCATTCCCGGCTCCTCCTGTCCCCTAGACGGGAAGCCCCAGGACGGGAATGCATCGTCCTTCACTGGGGATCTCCCCGGAGTACGAGGGGGAAAGACATCCCCAACGGCAGAAGGGAAAAGGGTTGGAGCCGGGTGGTTGGGTGGATCCGTGACCGGGTAAACCGGTCCGGGTCCGGCCGCGAGCGGCGAGCTCCGCTCGAGAGCGGGAGGGGCCGCAGCGAGGCGAGCTGTAGCGGGGAGAGCCGTAGACGAAGCGGGGAGAGCCGTAGACGAAGCGGGGAGAGCCGAAGCGGGAAGCTCCGCAGAGGGGAGGGACGGGTCCCCCCCCTGCACCGATGCCAAGAGAGAGGACCAGGACGGGGAGCCCTGGAGCTGCAACCGCGACCAGCAGTCCCTCAGCACCGCGGAAGCCTCCGGTACCACCTGTTGGGGAAACGACTCATCGGGACCCCCCCTGGGGGGAGACCCGGCAACGGACTCACCTAGGCCCCCTCGCTGGGAGGGGGCAGGAGAAAGAACCTGTAGCAAGGCGGGAGACTTCCTCTCCGACGATACCGAAGGAGAAGGGGCGCCGCCGTCTCTGCTGCTGCTCTCACTCCTCGATCCCCGCGAAATCTTCGCCGAAGAAGATTTAGACTTCTTTTTCTTCTTAGTGGAAGCCAAATCCCACTGATACGATGGCCAAGAAATGCACTCCAAGCACGTGTTGTCTTTAGAGCAAGCGCCCCCCCTACACGAATTACACAAAGAATGAGGATCAATCAGAGGGGGCGAGAGAAAAGCTCCACAAGCCCGTCCTTCAGGACCGGGGCAACGACGTTGAGGCTCCGAGGCCGACATCGCACAAAAACACGATACACGCACACAAAGCACACACACGGACAAAGGATAAGGGCCGGACACCGGACGAGCAGGGGCGTATTCACGCTCCTGCGACCAGAGAAGGACTGACTATAGGTCATTAGGATGGCTTGGTCTTCGACCCCTGGGGCATAGGCCTGACCTGGGTGCGGCATATAACCAGAATTTTCTGGTCGGACCCGGATCGACATCCGGGAATCTCCTATGAAATGGTTCGAGGTAAGTATCTCGCATCGGAACAAATGGCATATCAGAGATTATTTACATTATCCTCTATATGACAACGTTTATTTGCTTTGGCCCATTCTACACAGAAATGGCTTTCTTTGCTTTAATTAGATATCTCTTAGATGCATCAGGAGGCCCTTACATACTTCCAGAAGCATTGCTCCAGGGTCACTTAATGGAGTTCTACAAGAAAAACACTATAATCGGTAAGATTTACTTTTGGATTAATGTGAAATAGGGATTAATGTGAAATAGGTTGCTGAAAGTTAAATTTGACATAAATTATGAAATTTAGAAGCCCAATAAGATCTTCATAATTTTCGCTTACAAACTATGATACTAGTGATTATGTTATGCAAAATAAAAATAAATAAATAAAATAAAAGGAAATACTAAATGACTCAACATAATTCTTTCCATATTCCAAGCAGTTATATACCCTACTAGCCACACCTTCAGTGTCCTCCACTTCCGCAACCATCCCTGATGTGCTCATGACAACATTACAGGAACTTATCAAAGATCTAACAACTGATCTGATATAAAATCTAGAGGCTACTGATTCTTATCAGAACTTATGACGAGCTATCAAGGATACAGAAAAGCAACGATGAATGGTGAATATGAAGACGCTGCAAAGTTTTGGATGAATTATGTATATTTGGCAGAAATGTTTCTTAGATTCAACAGATCAATGAGAACAAATGATTTAGATATGTTCACATACATCCTTCGACAGATATCTCCTGAATTTTCCAGAACTAATCAGCCAAACTATGCAAGATGGATGACTAAAATACCTCCTCAACTTAGTGAGTGAATAACCAGAAAAATATTTTCAAGAACATCAGTTGATATTAGCTTCAAGATCTATTGGTATTTCTGCTTTCAACCAGTCATATATAGCAAGAAGATGGATGATTACCTATTTCATATGAAGTGCTGCAGTAAGTCAACTCTTGACAATGTATAGTTCAGACTAATGAAGATATTTCTAAGTCACTGGAGCCATCATGTGTTAATAAGGATAATGTAGATCTAAAAAGATTGACTCAACCTATTAAGAGAAAGAGAACAATGAAACCTTTTGACCTAGGAATGACAATAATCATTACTACTTAACTACTGGTATCAAGGTCAGTGAAGACATAAAGAACGACCTTCTCGGATGCTGGGAAAAAGGGAGATGAATGGCACCAGAACTTCTTGACAAATGTTTCAGAACTAGTATTAGGTTTAAGAAGCCAATGCCTAGAAGGAAGATTAAAAATTTTGCTTGTTCAACAGTAGTCCGCAAGCTACAGATAAAGGAGATGACAGTTGTTGAGCTAAAGAGTATCAGAAATTTATTTGGAAGGTTCCTGTATCTGAGCTCTCAAGCAAATATTGATCTTGGTGTGGTTTTTCTGTTATTGTCGATGCCATGTTCTTCATTCACATTTTACAAGATCCACCAAATATGCATGGGAAGTTGGCTGAAGAATTCTTACAAAAGTTGTACTCCCTTGCTTCCAAAGTTCACTTTATGACATACAAAACCCAATCATTGAAAGAAGAGGAAAGAAACAAACAGGGTGACACTGAAATTGTGTACCCAATAACAGAGCCACACCAGAAGAGACCAAAGGACTGGCAAAGAACACTGAGGTCAACAAGATTCAAAGAGGCTTTGTTTAGTTCTCGAGTCAAGAATGGAATTGCAGTTACGATGCTAAGTACCTTCAAAGCCACAATATATTTTTTTTTATTTAGCAATATCTGTTACTCTTATTCCGAAAAGGAACACGGTGTCAACTGAGAAAAAGCATAAGAGCTATCTTGTAAACACGAGGAAGCAGACAAAAGAATGGCCTTCCATCTATCTGTATTGTATAGTTGATATATAACACAAGGAAACAGACAGCAGAATGGTCCTCCATCTGTATTATTTTGTTGATCATCTCCTAATGCGTGTAGTCATTTGAACAAATGACATAGATGTCTTGATAATAACAGCTTAGCGTGTTTGTCAGATGGAGCCAAGACCTACTGTTTGGCTGGATGTTGGACTTTGTAGTAGAAGTTGGGCAAAAGTGACATAACAGAGTTTTACCAGGATTACAGTCATACACGGGGTGACGTTGCAGCTACTTTTATGAGCAAACGGAAGATAACAACAACAGAACTAGTCATGAAAAATAAGTTTAAGATGTATTTTCAAATATAGGCAAACAGTTGGACATTAATCATTCTGCACAAGTTGGTCTTGAGAAATTTGTGTGTACTTTATGGCACACCTTACATGGATAATGTTAACAATCTCACATATGCCATTCTTCAGCAGCAATATCACCCAAAATTCAAAATAAGCCTCACAAAAAAAATTAAATAAATAAAAGGAATGAACCTACGCATGGTACCTCCCTGTAAATCTGTTCTGAAAAACAAAGCATTACATTGCAACTATGCTGCAATTATTTGGTGCCGTGCATGCCATGCAAATCCCTATGTCTCACCACCAGAAAGTCATGGCTGGGAGTTGAAAGGGCACAAATAGCAGGTGAAGTGGTTTAGCTGTGAACAGGTTCCTCAAAATATAATTTCTGTGTTAGAAATGAATCCCTCTCAGCATGATGAGGAAGATGTGGATTTAGAACTAAAGACAATGGTTTGTGAATTAGATGGGTCTCATGATGACTTGAAGTAGTTAAGGTTAATGAATATAATTTAGGTCACATTTTCGAAACTATCTTAGCTTTATTATATGGTGAAAATTATTATTTTGATGACTGGGATGTCTAATCTTCAAAATAATGCTATTTTGACTGAAAATCTATACAAATGATGATCACAATTGTGATATTGCCCATAAAGTACAATATTTGACAAAGTATATAAAACGATACACTTTGAGAGATGACTTTATTCAAGCAAAAATGTTATTGTTATAATACAATTAAGTTTGTTCATACTTACCTGGCAGATATATATAATTAGAGTGCCCACCCTCCTCCCCTCAGGAGACAAGGGTCATGAATAAATATGAACAGAAAATGGGAATGGTTCCTGATATCCGCCTCCCAGCGGCGGGAATGGGTACTACCACCTGGCCGCCCACTACGTGTGCCACGAGTTTTGAAATTCTGTCGGACGTCAGAAATACAGCTATATATATATCTGCCAGGTAAGTATGAACAAACTTAATTGTATTATAACAATAACATTTTGTTCATGAAACTTACCTGTCAGATATATATATAGCTGAATCCCACCTTCGGATGGTGGGTAGAGACAGAATAGGATTTTTAGGAAACTTAAATTAAGTAAAAGATTTACTTCTTGGTTCCTTACCTGATAGCAAAGTAGACTCTGTGATTACTGTCACTTAAGCCTGCTTCTGCTTTTATCAGAGTTGCCAGACAGGTTTGGACCCGTAGTGCTGGTGCACTCTGGATGCTCTGTCAACGGGGACGTGACCTCAATGTGACAAGACCATCTAGCCAAACATATGGCAGTAACACAGCAACCGACCACCACCTGACCAACTAACCAAAAAACCCCTGACATTAAAACTAAGGAATGGGAGATTTCCACAGAAGATCTCACCATCAACCAAAAACACAATAAAAAACTAACCTAACTAAGCTAAGGGATAGGGAGAGAGCTACCTTCAGCCCCCAAAACTGTGTCTGCCGAAATGTAAGGCCCCAAAGAACTACAGTTCTCGTAAATCGTTCTCACATCCCGGAGGTAATGTGAGGCGAATACGGAACTGCTCCTCCAAAAGGTGCTATCAAGTATATCTTTGATAGACATATTCCTTTGGAAGGCAAGAGAAGTAGCTACGGCTCTGACTTCGTGAGCTTTCACTTTAAAAGAGGCTCAAATCAGTCTTCTGGCAAGATGAATGAGCCTCTTTAATGACGTCCCTCAAGAAGAAAGCAACAGCGTTCTTCGACAACGGCAAATCTGGTCTCTTCACCGAGCACCAGAGATTACCTGAGGGACCTCTTATCTCTTTAGTTCTATTAACATAGAACTTGAGAGCCCTGACAGGGCACAGGGCTCTCTCTGGTTCTTGACCCACGAGACTCGACATTCCTTTGATTTCAAAGCTCTTCGGCCAAGGATTAGACAGGTTCTCGTTCTTAGCCAAGAAAGACGGGCTCAACGAGCAGACAGCGTTGTCCCCCTTGAAGCCCACTAGGCTACTGAACGCTTGGATTTCACTAACTCTCTTCGCCGTCGCCAGAGAAGCTAGGAAAAGCGCTTTCCTCGTCAAGTCCCTTAGAGAAGCTTCATGGAGAGGCTCAAAGGGACTTAGCATAAGATGTTTCAAAACCACATCGAGATTCCATGAGGGTGGTCTTGCTTGTGGAATCTTGGAGATTTCGAACGACCTTAAGAGATCGTGTAGATCCTTATTGTCGGAGAGGTCCAGTCCTCTGTGGCGAAAAACGGCAGACAACATACTCCTATAACCTTTAATTGTAGGAACTGCCAATTTCTGCACATTTCTTAGATAGAGTAAGAAATCTGCTATCTGGTTCACAGAGGTCGTGGAAGAGGAAATTCCTTTCTTTTTGCACCATGCCCTGAAGGAGGCCCACTTAGACTGGTAGACAGCTCTTGAAGAGGCTCTTCGAGCATTAGCGATTGCTCTCGCAGCTGCCTTTGAAAAGCCTCTCGCTCTGGCCAACTTTTCGATAGTCTGAACGCAGTCAGAGCCAGAGCGGAGAGGTTTTGGTGAAACCTTTTGAAGTGAGGCTGTCTGAGTAGATCTCTCCTCCAGGGCAACGTTCTTGGGAAGTCCACAAGGAATGTCATGACCTCTGTGAACCACTCTCTTGCTGGCCACATTGGGGCAATCAGAGTCAACCTTGTCCCTTCTGAAGCTGCGAACTTCCTCATGACCTCCCCCATGATCTTGAATGGGGGAAAGGCGTAAAGATCCAGGTCTGTCCAGTTCCAGATCAACGCGTCCACTGCAATTGCCCCTGGATCCAGAACCGGGGAGCAATACAGAGGAAGCCTCTTCGTCCTCGATGTAGCGAACAGGTCGACTAGAGGACGTCCCCACAATGTCCATAATTGTTGACAGACTTCCTGGTGCAAGGTCCATTCTGTTGGCAGAATCTGATTTCTTCGACTGAGAAGGTCCGCCCTGACATTCTGAACCCCTGCCACGAATCTCGTCAGGATCTTGATGTGCCTTGCGTCTGCCCATAGCAGAACTTCCCTCGCAAGGAGAAAAAGGGATCTGGAGTGAGTTCCTCCCTGATTCTTTAGATATGCAAGGGCTGTGGTACTGTCTGAGTTGACTTGAACAACCTTGCTTGACAGTTTGTCTTCGAAGAACTGCAGCGACAGGAATATCGCTGCCAGTTCCTTTACATTGATGTGCCACGCTACCTGTTCCCCTCTCCAGGAGCCTGACACTTCCTCCCCCCCTAGTGTTGCTCCCCAACCGGAAATGGAAGCGTCTGAGAACAACACTAGGTCGGGGCTCAGAAGATTTAGGGAGAAGCCCTCTCGCAACTTCTGAGGGTCGCGCCACCATCTTAAGTGGCCTTTTACTTTGTTTGAGATCCTTAGGATCGCATTCAGGTCCTCCTTCGACTTCCATTCTTCCGCAAGGAAAAATTGAAGAGGCCTGAGGTGCAGTCTTCCCAGCGAGACAAACTTTTCTAGCGAGGAAATGGTGCCCAGCAGACTCATCCACTCCCTCGCCGAACAAGCTTCTCTCTCTAGGAAGGCTGCGACTTTCTCTTAACCCAGCCGCTGACGTTCCTGGGATGGAAACGCCCGAAAAGCCACTGAATCCATCTGAATCCCCAGATACACGATGGACTGTGTCGGGGTCAGATGCGACTTTTCGGAGTTGACCAAAAGACCCAGAGACTTTGCTAGGGCTAACGTTAACTGAAGGTCCTTCAGACATTTCCGCCTCGACGATGCTCTGATCAGCCAATCGTTGAGGTAGAGGGATATCCTGATCCCTGACGAATGGAGCCACTTCACTACATTCCTCATTATCATTGTGAAAACCATCGGGGCCGTGCTGAGACCGAAACAAAGGGCTCTGAATTGCCAAACCCTGTTGTCTAAGACAAATCTCAGGTACTTCCTTGAAAGAGGGTGGACGGGGACGTGAAAGTACGCGTCCTGCAGGTCCAGAGACACCATCCAGTCGCCAGGTCTCAAGGCTCCTAGCACCGACTGAGGCGTCTCCATTTTGAACTTGATCTTTTCCACAAAAAGATTGAGCCTGCTCACATCCAGGACTGGGCGCCAACCCGACGACTGCTTCGGCACCAGGAAAATCCTGTTGTAGAAGCCCGGTGACCCCAGGTCCAAGACTTGTTCCACCGCTCTTTTTTCGACCATCTGGTCTAACAGATCGAAAAAGGATACTTTTCTTCTCTCCCTGATAAGACGGAGAGAGGTCTCTGGGAGTTGATGTTAAAGGAGGAGGATGTAAAAAGGGGATACTTGTACCCCTGCTCTACGATCTTGAGAGTCCAAGGATCCGCCCCTCTCTGCCTCCATGCCTCCGCAAAGAACTTCAGCCTGGCCCCGACTGGCGTCTGAAGGACGAGATCTTCATTTGGTGGATTTGGTTTTAAATGAAGCTCTTCCTCTCGAAAAACCTCTCCCTCGAGGAGCTGCTCTCGAGGGGGGTGCCCCGCGAAAGGGTTTGACTTTCTTCGGGGGTTTACTGAATGAAGATGTGGAAGGAACTGCTGGGCGTCTTGAAGACTGTACAAAGAGGTCCTGGGTCGCCTTCTCCTGCAAACTCGTTGCCAGATCCTTTACCATAGCCTGGGGGAAGAGATGGTCCGAAAGAGGCGCAAAGAGCAATTCCGCTTTCTGAGTGGGAGAAACCGACTTCGCGGTAAAATTGCATAAAAGAGCTCTTTTCTTTAGGAAAGCCGTTCCAAAATGAGAAACTAGCTCCTCCGAACCATCCCTGACGGCCTTGTCCATACATGACAACACGCTGGACAGCTCCCCCAGACTGAGAGAATCAGGACTTCTAGACTGAAGTTCTAAACTCAAGCACCAGTCTAAGAAATTAAAGACATTCAAAGTGCGAAGCAGTCCCTTCAAGTGGTGGTCCGTCTCCACAGGAGTCCAGGACACCTTAGCAGACGATAAGAGGGACCTCCTCTGAGCGTCCACTAAACTGGAGAAGTCCCCAAGAGCGGACGAAGGAACTTTTACTCCCACGTCCTCCTTGGTTTCATACCAAATTCCTCCTTTCCCGGAGAGTCTAGAGGGAGGAAGGGCGAAAGTGGTCTTGCCCTGGTCCTTCCTTCGAGACATGAAATCTTGAAGCTTCTTGAAAGCCCTCTTGGTCGAAAGCGACGTCTTCATTTCGACGAACTCAGGGGTCTTAACGGACTTGGAAGACGAAAGTTGAGAGGGAGGAGACCTAGGGGCTGCCGGCTGGAACTTATCCCCGAAGGATGAACGTAACAGCCTGACAAGAACCTTATAGTCCATGACAGCTGAAGCTACAGGAGTTCTTCTTCGACTGAACTCCCTGGACTACTAAGTTCCCCTTCCTCCCTAAGAGGAACTGGAGAACGTCCATCCGGAGAGGGCGTACGTCCGCAGTCTCAGCCTGAACAAAGACTTCCGTTGATTGGAAGTACCCGCTTCAGGTACGGAATCGCCCTTACGACGATCCTTAGAAGGACAGACATCCTGCGAACGTAGCGCGTCCTTTGAAGCAACGGGAACTGTCTTAGCAGACACGTCCCTACGAGAGGAAGCGCGAGCTTCCTGACGAGAGGCGCCAAAAGCGTCCTGCTTAGCCAAGCAAGCGTCCTGCTGAGCGTCCTCAAAAGCGTCCTGCCTCGTTCAAAAAGCGTCCTGCTTCGAACGGCGAGCGTCCTGCCAAGCGTCCTCAAAAGCGTCCTGCCGAGAACGCAAAGCGTCCTGCTTCGAACGCCGAGCGTCCTGCCGAGCGTCCTCAAAAGCGCCCTGCCGAGAGCGCAAAGCGTCCTGCTTCGAACGCCGAGCGTCCTCTACAGCGAGAGCGAAAGATCTACTCGGAGAACGAGAACGGTGATGATCCGGAGGTGGAGAGAGAGACGAACGAGACGAGAGAGAATGAGACTGCTTCGTCCTCTTGACGGGCAGCCTAGCGTCCTTTCTACGCTTAGGCTCGACTGCTGCTGGGCGAGTCCTCTGAGCCATAAGAGACGTAATCTGGTCCTGAAGGGACACAAGGATATCCTTCGTAGGTGACGAAGGAGCAGAAGAAGGGGCAGGACTGACCCTGCGAGAAGGCGAGGGGCGAGGGGACGCCTCCTTCCTTCTAGCAGGTACAGCTACCTGCCTCTCAGGTGAACACGCCTGTGCGCGGAAACCAACGTCCTCGTCGGTAGAAACTCTACCTCTCTTCTGAGGAGGAAAAGCGTCATACGCGTCCTCTGACGAAAGTGGTGACATAGGACGTGAAGCGTCCTCAAGACGAAAAGTCCTTTTCAACGGACGCGAGTCTCTCCGAGCGCTCCACCCCTTGCGCGGGGAGGACGCTTCGGAGGACGAAAAGCAATCCTTCAGGACACGCGCTCGTGCGCGCTCCTTGGCAGCCTGGGACTTAGCAACAAGGCCTGCCGAAGGGACGCCAGATCGGTGGGGAGCCCCCGTAACCCTCTTGCGGCTTTCGACATACCCACTCCCTGAGTCCTGGGAGTCTGATAGAGGTCTAGGCCTAGAGGCATTATGGGGCCGATCTGACGCCCCCTCCACAACACTAGGGGCACTATCACAAACTTTCACAGGGCCAGTTTCTAAGGCCAACACTTTCGATTCAAGAGCGCGAATAGACTCAAGAATCAGAGAAAGGGTGTTACCTTCTCCAGACACAGCACTGGGGCCCGAAGGCAACAAAACAGGATTAGGTTGAGCAAAATCTACCGGTGTTAGAGGAGGAGAAATGTTACATTCCTTACCTTTCGTAGAACTGCTCTTGGAGGAAGACCTCCTGACTCTATCGCTATCCAATTTACGTCGATAGGTCTCATACATCTTCCATTTATCATCAGACAAATCCTTGCATTCATTGCACCGATCATCAACCAAGCAAACATGCCCCCTGCATTCCATACAAACTGTGTGAGGATCAACTGAAGGTTTAAGAAGCCTCACCTTACATTCATTCCTCACACACACTCTGAAACTTCCAGTACTTGATCCCGACATCATGTACACAGAAAAGCCAATCCAAAATCAAAAACCAATCCACTATTACGTGTGCCAATCCAACAATCCAGAAGTCGATACCAAAAGTCAATCCAGATAATTTAAAGCGAGATAAATCAAAAATCCTAGACGGAGGTACTGTAAACAGTTGTTTCCAGCACCGGCGACAGAAAAAATATGAACAGAAAATGGGAATGGTTCCTGATATCCGCCTCCCAGAGGCGGGAATGGGTACTACCACCTGGCCGCCCACTATGTGTGCCGCGAGTTTTGAAATTCTGTCGGACGTCAGAAATACAGCTATATATATATCTGACAGGTAAGTTTCATGAACAAAATATATTTTATATAGTTTGCAGGTTTGTTTAGGATAAAATACAGACAAATAACTGTGTTTTGTTGCTAATATGAAATGATAATGAAATCCCCCAAATAAATAAATAAGATATTATGTTCAACTTCAATAATTTCATATTCATTGCTGTAACAGTGCAATTATGTTTTAGTATATTTTACATTTTTCTTGACTATCAACAGAACCTGTTGTTATCATTATGAATAATATTTTGATTTTTTACGTAGTTGTTGTTAGAATTATTAGTAAATCTCAATGAATTCATGTTTCAATGATATATTCCCTCTATAGAAAAAATTATGGATAATATCTACTGGTGCTGACTTTAAATTTAATGAGAATATCCTGAATAATTGATATCCTATATGTGTTGATCAGATGAAAATTGTACAAGTAATGGCCAGTTGAACATCCCGTATGAAATACATTTTCACTGAGTTACAACATCAGTGAGTTTAGGGGAACACTCAGTCTGGAGCCTAGTATGAGATAACGGCACAACGCCCTTTTGTAAGACATTCAGTTCCATAAACTAAATGAAATTTCCTATCAAAATCAACCAACAAACCTTTTGCCACTAAAAAGTCCAATATATCAGTGTGGACTCTTAAACTAATAAGGAGCATGAGAAATCCTGAGTGAGGTCCTGACATAATGAGCATTGATGATAAACTAAAATTCTTCTGGTAACCAAATGTTTAATGCTTGATCAAAATACTTTTCTTAAACTTAAAAAATTCAGTTACCCTTGTCTTCATCTGAAAACCAAGAACATAAAAGGAAGTAAAAATGTCTTAAACTGGAAAATAATAGGTAAAAGATTCAAAAAGTATAAGAAATTGTTTTCCATGAACTAACCTGATGTGGGCCGAGGTGCAGCTGCTGCTTTCTCCGCTCGCTGTGCATTATGCATGGCAGTTTTCCTGGCTGCAACCTCATTAGCTTTTCCTGGTTTAACAGCTGAGCCTGATGGTATTCCTGTTCCATACTTTGCCTACCATATAATTTTTTTTAATGAAAAATATTACCCTTAACACACAGTATACTATTACATCAATACATTTACATACTGACCTTTTAGTATACAATGTACTATCAATTAAAAATTTACAAGGTCAAGACTCAAACTGTAAATCACATTAGGTTCATAGAGTAATCTATATTCTTATATGCAATTTGCATTACTATCATTGCAGTAATTCTTTTATTAAATAGACACACATTCTATTCTAAAACACTAGATATAGTATTATGACATACCTGAGCCCTAGCAACACTTTTTGGTACTTTAATAGCATCATTAACAAATGCTAACTTAATTTGTCGTTTGGGTTCAGCTTGGCTGATGAATTTCTGTTGTAAATTCTCCGTCAAACTCTTAAACTTCTTTTCTCTTTCATCGTGGCAACGCCACCACAGCTCTCTCCAAGTTTCCATATCTTCTAAACTCTGGTAAATATACAATCATTAGTTGAGTCCATATTGACAACCTTCTGTGAATACATAGTATAACTACACTGGTGAGTATTATCATAGGCATGATTAAAAGTGAAAGCATCACACAGATATGTACATCCTCCAGTGAAAATGCAAACGCAGTATTTGACAGAAAATAAACCTATTCAAATATATTAACCCTTAAAAGCCGAAGCAGTATTTTAAAAATCGTCTCCCGTATGCCGGCCGGGTTCGCGAGTGAGCGCTGAAGCGGATTTTTTTTTTTTTTTTTTTCCCAAAAAATCACAGCACTTAGTTTTCAAGATTAAGAGTTCATTTTTGGCTCCTTTTTTTGTCATTGCCTGAAGTTTAGTATGCAACCACCAGAAATGAAAAAAAATATCATTATCATATATAAATATTGGGATATATGACAGCGCAGAAAAAAAATTTCATATATAATTGTATACAAATCGCGCTGTGAGCAAAACAGTTAAAGCTAATGAGTTAATTTTTTTTCGTTGCATTGTATACTAAATTGCAATCATTTTGGTATATAACACATTGTAAAACGATCAAGGCAAAACAGAGAAAATATTATCACAAAATGAAGCATTAATTCATAACACGCCGACGTAAAAAAAAAAAAAAAAAAAAAAAAAAAAAAAAAAAAAAAAAAAAGTGTTTTCAAAAATTCACCATAAATCGAAAAATTGTGTTAGAGACTTCCCGTTTGTTGCAAATTGAAGGTAATTGTTTGAATATTACTAGACTGTAAGTGTTGTAGCTTACAATTACAGTTTTCGACCATTTCGGTTGAGTTAAAGTTGACCGAAGGACGAATTTTTTCTATTTATAGTTATTTATATGAAAATATTTCGAAAATGAGAGAAGCTACAACCTTCCATTATTTTTTGTTGTATTCTACATGAAATTGCACAAATTTCCATATATAAAACTTTATGTAACGGCTAATTTAAAATGGTGCAAACATTACGAACATCGGACAACAAAATTTCTTATTTTTTTCGGAAGAGTTACCGCGCACATGTAAGGAAAATGTTTTTATTTTTCATAAATTCACCATAAATCAAAATATTGTGCTAGACTTTCAATTTGTTGCAAAATAAAGGTAAATAATTGAATATTATGAGAATGTAATAGTTTTAGCTTACAATTGCGTTTTTCGACCATTTCGGTCGAGTCAAAGTTGACCGAAGGTTGATATTTTGGCACTTATCATTATTTATATGAAAATATTTCAAAACTGAAAAAAGCTACAACCATGGATTGTGTTTTGTTGTATTCTACATGAAATTGCGCATATTTCCATATATAAAACTTTATGTGACGGCTTATTTAAAATGGTGCAAACATTACGACAATCGGACAAAAAAATTTATGATTTTTTCGGATGAGGTACCGCGCGGACGTAAGGAAAAAGTTTTTTTCCTAAAATCACCATAAATCGAAATATTGTGCTAGAGACTTCCAATTTGTTGCAAAATGAAGGTAAATGATTGAATATTACTAGAATATAAGAGTTTTAGCTTACAATTGTGTTTTTCTACCATTTCGGTAGAGTCAAAGTTGACCGAATGTTGAAATTTTGGCACTTATCGTTATTTATATAAAAATATCTCAAAACTGATGAAAGCTACAACCATGAGTTTTTAGTTGTATTTTGCATGAAATTGTGCTAATATAAAATGGTCCAAAAATTATGTCAAAGTGACGAAATAATTTCTGAGATGTATCGCTGATGTTTTTTAGTGCGAGAAGAAAGAAATTCGCGCTTGCACGCCTGGGTAACAATTGTAAACAAAACACCACCTTGATCCGTGAGCTCCCAGCATCCCCCAAGGCGCGTGATTGAAAAGATTTCGCCTAGTAGCCTATAAGTATTTTTCCGCAAATTTTTAAAAAAACTTTTTTATATCGACGTAACATACGTCCAATCGGCACCCAATAGACAATTTATATAGACGTTTAATACGTCCAATTGGCGTTAAAGGGTTAACAAATTTGTTTATAACAGCTATCCTATATGACTCATAAATGACTTTTTGGTGAAATATAAAATAATAACAATAATTTAACTGGGATTATGGTCTTAGTTTAGTTTCAATCTTCCTCAAAATCCCAAAAGAGAAGTTGAGATTATCAATTTTTCTGAATTTAGATACAAAATTTTTTCATTAAAACGTTTTGTATTTCTTATACAACGGAATACTATACATAATGCTAATATTATCTTCAATAAATTATCAAAGCGCTTCATGCTACTATAAAAGCTTCACAAACAGATACTGACTGCAGAATGCTAACTAATACTTACTCTGTTTCTGAAATCTCTCTTGCAATGATTTTCCCAAAGAGGATCTGTATCCTCTAAAAGATAAGGATTAAAATCTTCGATGTTATTGAGCTGTTGAGGAGTCGCTCGCTCTAAAACAGGTCTCAGTATGTGAAACGGAATATTTCCTGTTGCTTCAATTGCTGAAAAATAAAGGTAAAAATCTTTATCAGATCTAGGATACAAACTAAAAATTTAGCTTTTAATATAAATATTTTTTCATCTTCATGTGCAATTTCCCAGAATGTTTGTCCTTATGTTGAATAAACAGAAGAAAAAACAGATAATAGTAACTGTCCACATTTGCTTAAGGCCCATCAGTAAGCAGCAACTATTCTTCTGAAAGTCTGAAATACAGGAAAAATGGGAAAGGAGGTGGGGTGACTCAGTGACCTTTCTAACTAGTAATTAATAACTAATTAACAATAGAGGCAAAATGATCATTTTCATGATAAAATTAATTATCTGGCTACTTACCTATTGTTAAAGTTAGTTCATACCTTTGTGGCCATTAGGTGTGATTGGCTTACAACATTTTTAAAAATAATGCTTGGCTAACCCAATACGACTGTCTCTGTAATCACCCGTTTCCCACCAGGTGGGGCTGGAATGCTTCCATTCTTGTCAGAATTCTTCATGACCACCTACTACAATGTGGGGAGGTTAGGTGGGTTTCCACTTCAATGATAGGTATCTAAATAATTAATTTTACCATGAAAATTACCATTGCTTGGAATGAATCTTACCTACTGTTATGTTGAAGTTAGCTGGCTACCACACTGAATGAGGATGGTGGATTAGTGTGGCCAGAGAAACAATAATCAGCCAAGTGAACTAAGCTTTTTAATGAGGGGAAAAAAGCTTAAGGGGGCCAGCCAGAACCCCTATAGTATATGGCGGTATAGGGCGAAAAATGCAAAGTCATGAAAAAATTCATGGAGCTTCATATGGCAATTGAGAATACGTATACGAAATATTTCGTCAAAATTCCTCTTACTTTCGTAGTTACAGGGTAATTAGTTAACGTAACTCAATAAGCCTAAAACATTTATCCGTACAAGAAAATGCAATATTTCTTCTATTATCGTAAATTTTGATAATTATTTTCAAAGAAATTGGGAGAAATGGCATCTGTAGACATTCCCCGAGTCGAGAAGGAGACTTCAGGCTCAGCTACCAAGTCCCGTCCTGATTTAGTGTGATCACAGACTTCAAGTAGTCTACACGTCCCATTTCACCTCTGACATTCGCCTGCCTTTACGTATGTTTATGTATGTTTCGGCAAGAATTTCATCATGCCAATGAGGAAAAGACAAGGAAAACATCTCGCTAACATACAGACGAAGAAAAATCGCTCAAGTATTATTACAGAATATCATAATATATGCATAGTTAGTGAAGAGAGAGGGGAGGGTTGCTTAGTAACGCCCCCGTCTTGCTTGACAGCACACGTCACACTGTGCCCAAGGCTACGATCTTTGAGCAAAGAGATCTTCATTTATGATAAATAACAAAGTTTTGGTTTTTTAATACCCAAAATGGAATATGAAATTCATAATAATCATGATTTATTAAATTGTCTTTGTAAAAAAAAAGAGTACGCCTTCGAGTTTCACCTCTTGACATTCTCTTGCATTTACGTTTGTTTATCTTTGTTTCGGGCAAGAATTTCATCATGCCAAAGAGGAAAATACAAGGAAAACATCTCGCTAACATACAGAAGAAAATTCGCTGTAATAAGCCGAGTTAGTGAAGGGGAGAGAGGGGGTTACGTAGAAAGGAGTGCCCCATCTTGCCTAAAGCAGTGCCCCAGGCTGCGATATATGAGCAAAGGGATCATCATTTATGATTAAATTATGATAAATAAAATAGTTTTGGTTTATTAATACACAAAAAAGAAATATACATTCATAATAATCATTATTTATTAACATTGTCTTTATAAAAATACGAAGGAAAACTTTGAACGCCCGTATCTCAAAACTATACTTATTGACCTTCAAAATCTATCTCCTCACTTAGTTTTAAAGCTATAACATTGGAATTTGGTATATAACTCAGAAAGACATTATAGAACAATCAAATAGAGCCCTTTTTTCCAATTTTTGTTTCGTAATTTTTTTATAAATTTTTTTCTCCTGATTTATAGGGTTTATTTTTTTACCATATTGAAAAATTCATATCTAGCAAAAAAATTACTTTTAGAAAAAAAACTCTCCATTTGATTGGAGGTCTACATCAGGTCTATATATGGTAGTAATCCCAGGTCTTAATATTAAATATCAAGGGAGGAGATAGAATTTGAAAAATTGTTATTTTCGGGATAAATCGCCCTGGCGTCACAAAACCGAAGGTCAGAGGCGAAAACCATATGTGGTTTGGAGATGTCCCAAGTCACCTTATTAAGTGGTATGAATATCAAAGTCCTGTCCTTAAAAAAGGGCATTAGCCGGCCGGCCCCCTTAAACATTCCTGCTTATTG
This sequence comes from Macrobrachium nipponense, assembly GCF_015104395.2. Classification (NCBI taxonomy): domain Eukaryota; kingdom Metazoa; phylum Arthropoda; class Malacostraca; order Decapoda; family Palaemonidae; genus Macrobrachium; species Macrobrachium nipponense. The sequence continues at coordinate 42,895,134 of NC_087220.1, read as the reverse complement.
AATGATCCTTACTGGCAAGTACTGTTGCCAGACGTTGGAACCACAACAGGATGTTAAAGCCTTCAAAGCAAGACTTGCCAGAGTATCATAAAAGGAAAAAAGGACTCTATTTCGTAGAGTACTAGTTATTCCTGTGGCTGAGTCAAAAACCCATAAACGACAGTCCAAGACTAAAGATTTAAATAGCAGGATTTCCTAACAACTATCGATAAGATAGAAAGCAAGGTTACTATCATATTTGGTCCAGGAGAAAGTGCCTGCGCTGCAATGACAGGACTAAGGGCTTTACAACTCATGCTAAATATGAACATTTCTCAAATAATAAGAGTCGACAAGTTACATCTCCCTTGAGCTCCATGACAACTTTCTCTAGCAAAAGGTTTGAAAGAAAATAAAGGTACTTATGATACGATAGCCGTGAGGATTTTATTAAAAAAGGGTAAAAGCTCAGGAGTCAGTTCTGTGTGCATTGACTTCAGCATTCTTGGACATAGGAGAGTTTGGTCTCCTAATACCACAGATAAATACTACTTAACTCTTCTTAGGGTTTATGTCTGTTCAGGTAAACTTTTAGAGATCTAACTTGACAGAAGAAAAGCTACTTCCTCCTTACCTACCAAAGCAGTTCAATTACGCACTGTCACAAATCTGTGAAGTGCTTTCATTTCTAATATTTTTCTCTAAGTAAGAAATAAAAGAGAAAGGTTGCCATTAGAACAAAGTCCACATACAAGAGAGGGCTTGAAGCTCGCTAATTAAACCTTAAAAAAAAAGTTCTCATTGGACCTAAGACAGCCACTTCAGCATTACCTACCAAACCAGTTTAATTATCTTCTTCTTTCCCACCGTTATCCCTACATTAAGGGGTCAGTTGCCTGTGCGCCTTCTTCACTGCCTTCTATCAAAAGCATCATCCTCCACCAAACTTCTTCTCTCCATATCTTCCTTCACTTTATCTTACCATCTAATTCTCTGTCTCCCTCTCGATCTTCTTCCTCTAACAGGTTCCTTTCAAGCCCTCTTCACTCCCTCCTCATCATCCATCCTTAACACATGCCCATGCCACCTTTACTAAGCCTGTCCTTCTTCTTATTTTATAATTTTCCAGACTCTTGAGCAGCAATATATTCCCATATTCCACCTCAGCAGTCTCAACTCTCTTCTCTCAAACTTTACTTCTTTTCTTTTTAGAGCCCATGTTTCCAATCCATACATTAACACTGGTCTTATCACTGTGCTGTAGATCTTGACTTTTAGGTTGATTAGAATTTTCTTATCACATACTACTACAGCTATCTCTCTCCATTTCCCCCCAGCAGCTTTTATCCTACTGTCAACTTCAGCCCACATCCTCCCTCTTGGCTTAAATTAGATCCTAAGTATTTAAACTTTTCCACTCATTTTATAATCGAGCCTCTTCTTTCTTGCATTACTATTCTGCCTCTATCTTCCCTACTGCTCACCAGAACCTCTGTTTTATTCACATTCACCTTTAAGCCACCTCCTTCTAAAGACTCCTGTCACTTTCCAACCCTTCTCTGTAGGTCTTCCTCATTTTCAGCAGTAATCACCAGATCGTCAGCGTACAACAACTTCACTTGACACATTCACGGCCAGCAAACACAAAATGGGGCTTAATGCTGGCCCATAGTGTAATCCAAAATTAACTCTTAAGTCTTCTGTTTCCCCAACTGCTGTTATTACTTTTGAGCTTGTTCTTTGATATATCCTCTCGACCAGCCTAACCAACTTTTCTGGGACTTTCCTCTTCCTCAAACACCAAAATATTACTTCTCTTGGGATTCTATCGTATACTTTCTCCATGTCTATAAATGCACAATAGAATAACCACCATGCGGTGAGAAAATTCCAAACAAAAGCTGACCAAACAACCGACGAGTAGTCACTGACCAGCGAAAACGAATTAAGCTCGTCAGCTATGTTGTATCTATGCTTCCCAAAAGTTGGCAGTGTCAGTTACCTACACCAGAAACAAAAGAATTGCTACCACAAATTTCAAATTTAAGCTGCCATGAAAGTTAGAAACTTAAAGCTATGTAGTTGCTTGGTAAGTTACTTCTATAATATAAAAATAGAAGGCTGCAGGAGCAAGGCCCCAGAGGGAAGACTTCAAAGGTAGTGCTAAGAATTTTCTAATCTTCTGAGTCAAGACATCTTAGGTGATGGCCTTAACAACTTATGGGACACTGTTGTATGCCAATTGCACCTAAAGGCACAAAGATATAGGCTAACTTTAACAGTATGTAAGATTCATTCCAAATAATTGTTATTTACCGAGTATGTAAAAATCCCCACAGCCAAGACTAAAAATTGAATCCATCAAATTTATTTCAATAACTAGAAATCATAATTCTTTATTTGACAAAATTTTAAATAGTCCCATACTACTGACAAATATGACAAAGAAACTACAGCCTTCTTTTTTAAAACACTAGATTCCTAATGGAAAAAATTTGTAAGATGAGCAAAATAAACCTGAAAATTAAACAACTTGATAAAGAGTAATCGTTTTTTTATAATCCTAATCATGGACTGTGACATACTAACAACAGCTGAACAAATACAAACTGAGAAAAATCAATAATTATTGGACTTACCATCAATATTTTCTATCATGACTCTGATGCAGGAATCATATAAGGTGGGCACATACTGCAAGCCTGTTGATCTACCGGAATACATTTTACTCCGTCTGAAACAAGATGAAATGCACATAAAAACTGTGAATGTAACAAAAATATAATTTTACCTGCAACACAATTCAATCTTCAACCACCACAGCTTCATATCTTACATCAGAAATCAATATACGTATTCTGAATATTAAATTATAAGTGCATAAATTACCTACATGAAAAAAATCTTTCATCATGCTGTAAATATGTCACCTGACTCTCCCAATATTCACAATACGGCAATGATCGTCAGATCATACAATTTAGCAATAGTTCTCATTCCCTCTCCTGTCAAGATCTAGTGCATAGTTACTGTGACATTCTGGCTGCCAAGTCAAGCACAGGGCAGCTACACAACAAGAAGTAATAGTTATGGAGTAAGGGCAAGAAAAGAATGGAAGTGAGAATGAAAGTAAAATAAAGGCTTAAAAGTGGGTGTAACTATGGACCGAAGGGACACTGCAAATACCCTTTAGTAGTACCTAAAGAGCATTGTGTGAGGTATGTTGACGGTGCTATTCCCGTACGAATCTGATGAGAAGTGGAATTTTCTTTTTCCTGTTTAACCAAACTAATGTAATATTCCTTCTTCAACAATTTTAAACAGATCAATTATAAACATAATAAACAATGACAGTCCTCAACTCAAGCGCAACAACTACTACCTCTAGTTAATAACTCTTCATCTAATAACCTGCACTATGGCTTCTACAGGAAGTCCAAGTATGTTGAGCTACTTGGCAGGAACAGGAACTGATTCAGCAGACAAGTTCTTAGGAGAAGTCTTAGCTATGATTAAGTGACCTACAAATGCAGCAAAAGATGGGCACCCTGGAATATCAAGGGAAGGCCACATCATTTGCAAATATTCCGATGTCATCTCCTAGGAACAGTCAACTTACCAGTGGCAGAAGGCTAGGCAAGTGCATGAGTTGGAGTTTCACCTGGGGAGAGCCTGGACCAGGACACCTAGCTCATACCTAAAGGCAGGCATATGTGGGCCACCCATACTCCTGGCTCCCTTAAACCAAGCAAGAGGAACTGAGCCCATGAGAGAATAGATAAGCGAGTATCTAAGACACAGCTTGCTGGGATTAAACGCAAGGAGACGTCCAGATTCATTGCACTTGTGGAAGGTAAAGAGAACTCTGTCTGTTCAAGCAACAAACCATGTAGGCCACTGACGTTTGTTACCACTCCTCCCTCCCGTTGTCAGAGAGAGGAGTAAGTGCTACTGACAAGCAGATTTGTTTATTGTAAAGGAACAAATCACATAACCTCCCACACTTGCCTGTATCAGACCAGTTCTAGCTTATGACGTGTCTTATTCTTCAACCCGCCTGTCAGAAGAAAGGAAAAATAGAGAAAGGAGGAGACCAGCCATCTCACTCATTCTCTCTTCCACACAATCATCTTAGGTAAGATACATACTGTCCTGCTAGGGGAACTGGATGAGCTACACAACTTGTTGGACAGCCACCAATGGACCCAAGGGAAAAGTGTCCAAGGATCTGTGGGCAATGTCCAACAAGAAAAGGAAGTGAATGTGGTCTGCTGACGCCAGGAACCAGCATTCAAAATCCTATGAACAGATAAGTTCTTAAATGCCAGAGAGGAACTCATTCTTCTGATGTCATCTGCTCTAGCTTGCACAGACTCTGTGACAGAACTATAAGGTGAGGAGTATGCCTGCTTAATCACCTAACACAGCCAAAATGAAATGGATTTCTTGGAAACTTTCATTCTTGACCAGCCGCTGCTATCAAATCATTTATGACACATAGGCCTAAGGTGACAAGTCCTTCTTACATAGCGCAGAGCTCTGACAAGACAAGGCAAAAACTCCTGCAGATTGCTGCCCACAAACTCTTTGGGAGGGACTTGAAAACAAGGCAAATCTGCCATCATGAACCAAGGGATTTTGAATAGCTACGAATTCTGAGACAAATTTGAAGGCCACAGACTTCCAAACCCTGGTGTGTTTAGCATCATAACTCAGGCCATGAAGCTCTCCACCTCTCTTCGAGGAACCAAGACCAACATGAAAATTCTTTAGAGTCAGATTCCTGACTGAAGACCAATGTAGTGGCTTGAATAGAGCTCAAGTGAGACTACCCAGGACCAGAGAAAGATCCCACATCAGAAGTTTGAGTTCTCTTGGTGAACAGGATTGTTCAAGACTCCTGAACAACATCGAGATTTCCCAGGATGAAGAGATGTCCAAGCCCTTCAGGCGCAGAACCAACCCCAAGGCAGCCCTGTAGCACCTGACAGCCAAGATGGAAAGACCTTTTTAATTTCTGTGAGACTATAAAATCCACTATCCGCTAACTGAAGTTCTGAGTGGAGAGAAACCCTGTCGATGACACCAACTACAGTACACGGTCCCCTTCCCCTGGTAAACTGATGACGAAGACTTCCAGAGATAGCTGGATATTGGCCCGCTGCTCTGCGAGAAAAGCCTCTCTCTCTCAGGAGATAATTGACAGTCTCCAGCCATGAAGCAACAGAGATCCTACCGACTGGTGGAACCTTTCCATGAGGCTGGCAAAGGAGGTTGTGCCATGGGGAAATTTCTCTTGGAAAAACTGACAAAAGATACAGAAGGTCTGGGATCCACACTGTCTGTGGCCATAGAGGCGCCACCAAGGTCATCGTGAGATTCCTGCCACTCATTGCTCTGTTCAGTACCTGATGGATCAGGTAGAACAGAGGGAAGGCGTACACTTCGATATTGTTTCAAGGATGCTGTAGAATGCCTTCTGCCAGAGGAAGAGGATCTGGGACCACCGAGAAGTAGACCTCCAGCTTCCTGTTGAAGCAAGTGACAAAGAGGTCTAACATAGGTTTTCCCCTAAGGTGAAACGGCCTGTCCGCTACATACTGATGCAGAGACCACTCCGTACTTAAGACTTTACTACGACGACTTAGCTTGTCGGCCACCACATTCCTCCTGCCTGAAATGTATCTGGCCATGTGCTCCAGAGAGTTGTCGATCGCCCACTGGTGCAGCTCAACTGGTAATGAGTGGAGCTGACAACAGAAAAGATTTGTCCTCTCCAATGAGCAATTCTGTGCATCAGGGAGAAGTCTTTGAGCTGCCCAGGAAACATGCTTCTTAAACAGAGGAGACATCCTATGCAGTGATCCCTTACTACTCATCAGAGGATACGTCCTATGATGATAGGACACACCAGCCCCTTTGACTAAGGAACCATTATGGTGGCGTTCCTAAGCAACGTATCACAGAGCTGAGATGGATTTTAACTACTTCAGAGATAAGAACACCAGATTATAAGTTACATTACTGATTTGGTTACTTGGATGAAAAGGTAGGTTAAGCTAGGAATTGAACCCAACGCAATCCCAAACTCTTGAGGAATGGGAAAATCTTCTTGCAGAATCAAGAAGCAGAAGAACATCTGGGAATTTGAAGCATAAGCCCAAAAATTTAAAAAATATAAGCTCAAACTAGTTAGGCTAGGCTAAGAACTCCGACAACTTATTCTAGGATAAGATTGAGAGATATGTTTGAACAACCTAGGCTAGGCCTAGGTGTCATGGTAATCGCTCTATAGCGAAGAAACATATATTAAAGGAAAGGAAAATGTATCTTCTTCTAGTAGGTCTGCAGCAAGGAGACATTCCTGCACGTTTGAGGCGTCTGTTCTCATGATTTTTCAAGAATACTCAGGTGGTTGTGGAACTCCAGCACGCGGCTGTCCTTTGAAACTCCGCGTAATATGATGTAACATTTCGTCGAGAGCCTTCTAAAAAGTTCCTGTCAAGGGGCAGTGACATTCACTGGTTAAGCTCCACCCTTTCAGCTAAGATAGTTAATGCCAGGCTAAGAACTTGATTACTTGCTAGACTAAGAACTAAACTACTTAGGCTAGGTTTAGATGGCTAATGCAGGAATGACTAGCTAGGAAAAGTCATGCTAAGCACTCAATCACTTGCTAGGCTAAAAACTTAATCTGCAGGCTAGGCTAAGATGGCTATGGCAGGCTAAGAACTCGACCACTTCCTAGGCTAAGAACTCAATCACTTAGGCAAGGCTAGGTCAGAAAGGCCAGCACTTCCTTACCTTCCTTCGCCTTGAAGCCTTCTTGGTCTACTCTGAAGTACCTAACCAGAGAGTAGCTCTGCATCCCAATGAAGGCCAGATGGCTTGATTAAATGAATCCATTGACTTGCTCTGGAGGACATCCGTCAGTCTTAGCTGAGGACAAAGGGCATTGCACAGACATTCCGAATTACCACCGAGTAGGTCCTCATCTCTTCCACCAGAAGAACTATGCTCTCAAATAATGGGATCCTATCCTGAATTCACCTTGAAAAGGAAGAAACTGGAATTTTGCCGTAAGACGACCCACGTACATGGACCTGCGATGAATCACAAACATGAACGTGGGATGAATCCTGTATATGGACGTGGGATAAATCGCATACATAGACATGGGATGAATCACACACCTGGATGTGTGATGAATCATGTGCATGGACATGCAATGAATCACATAAATGGTCATGCAATGAACTACGTACATGGACGAGTGATGACACATGTAAACGGTCGTATGACGTAGAATGATCTACAAGAGAATGTCAGGGAGGAGACCACCCTCGCCTAGAAGTCTCTCGATCCCTTACTCTGGAAGGAGCACGAAGAAAGTAGGACCTCGATCATGTATACGGACGTGTGACAAATCATGTACACAGTTGTGATATGTAGAACGATCCAATTGAGAACTTCAGGGAGAAGATCACTCTTTGCCTAGAAGTTTCTCAACCCTCTGACTCTGTTAAGACGAACAGCGAGAGTAGGATCTCCATCACGTACACGGTCATGATATGTAGAACAATCAAAGTGAAAACGTCAAGGAGAAGATCACTTTTTGCCAATAAGTCTCTCTACTCCTGACTCTGGAAGATGAACGGTGAGAGTAGGAGCTCCATCACATACACAGACGTGCAACAAAACACGTACACAGTTGTGTTCACCTTTTTTATTGAATAATGATCAAGATTAAAAGCTCACACAAGCACATAAATTGCATAAAAATTACATTATAATAAAATTACAGGTTTTATATATACTTACCATGGAATTACTTGGTAAGTTACTTATATAAAAATGTTATTGTTATAATACAATTAAGTTTGTTCATACTTACCTGGCAGATATATATATAGCTGTATTCTCCGAAGTCCGACAGAATTTCAAAATTCGCGGCACACGCAGTGGGCGGCCAGGTGGTAGTACCCATTCCCGCCGCTGGGAGGCGGATATCAGGAACTATTCCCATTTTCTATTCATATTTTATCAGTGCCACTGTCTCCTGAGGGGAGGTGGGTGGGCACTTTAATTATATATATCTGCCAGGTAAGTATGAACAAACTTAATTGTATTATAACAATAACATTTTGTTCATGAAACTTACCTGACAGATATATATACGTATAGCTGAATCCCACCTTCGGATGGTGGGAAGAGACAGAATAGGATTTTTGGGAAACTAAATTAAGTAGATGATATACATCTTGGTTCCTGACCTGTTAGCATAGCCGACTTCGTGATTACTGTCACCAAAGTCTGCTTCTGCGTTACTAGAGTTGCCAGCGAGGTAGAGACCTGTAATGCTGGTGCGCTCTAGATGATCTGTCAACGGGGGCGTGACCACAATGTGACTAGACCATATGACCATACTTCTGAGGGCACCGAAGCTAAAACCACCACCTGACCTAACCTATCAAAGTTAGTTCCATAACTTCTAGGCTAAAGAAAAGGAACGCGCCTCAAGCGACCAACCCTTCAAAGTTAAAAGCACACCTATCCCTTTTCTATCGGATAGGATTCGTGTTGCTTCCTGCCCCCAATAATATATCTACGGATATGTATGGTCCTAGCGACTTACGGATCTGAAATGTCGTCTTCACATCCCGTCGGGAGTGTGAAGCGAACACAGAGTTGCTTCGCTAAAGCATGGCACTCAGGATGTTACTGAGTGTCATGCTCTGTTGAAATGCTTCCGAGGCCGCGCCCTCACCTCTTGAGCATTGATATTAAGAAAAAATCTCAAATCTTTATGCAAACATAATGAATGAGACCTCTTAAAAGAACTCCTTGGCTATAATGCCAGGGTGTTCTTGGACATGAACCAGTCTGGTCTTTTTACGGAACACCGCAGATTGTCCGTTGACCTTGACTTTCTATAGTTTTATCAAGATAAAACTTGAGAGACCCTACAGGGCACAGGACTCTCTAATGCCCTTGCCCAATAATTTGTGCCATACCCTTGGTCTCCAAGCCTTCGGGTCAAGGGTTAGACAGGTTTTCGTTCTTATCAAGAACGGAAGGCTTAGAGGACAGACCGCATTATGTCCTTTTAAAAGCCAAAACCTCTGATTGATAGCTAAAACCTCACTAACCCTCCTTGCCATGGCTAGAGCGGTTAGAATATTAGCCTTTCTGGTCACGTGTATTAAGTTCGCAGAAAGGATAGGTTCGAAATGCTTTTGGCCTCAGAAACTCAGACTACGTCTAAGTTCCATGCCGGAACCTTTGATCCAGAGAATTTCAAGATCTCCACAGACCTCAAAGATCGTGAAGCTTTGTTGATTGACAGAACCGAATCTCTGAGCCTAGAGGCCGTCAACAACATATTTGCATATTCTACAATAGTTAGGACTTCTATCTTATCTCATACTTCATACGGAAAGATAGAACCATAACGAAATTCACAGAGGTCGAGGTGGAGGAACAGTCATTTCCCTTCACTATCTCCAGAAACGGCCCCCTCCGATTGAACACTGAAAATAGGCAGCACTGCTTTGCCTTGGCCAAGAGACTGCCATTAATCTTGAAGATCTTATCGCTTCTCGATAGTCTGAACGCCTTCAGACTCAGAGAGGAGAGATATTAGATACTTCACTAAGTGACGATGTTAGATTACACCGATTCTCTCGGGAAGGGTCTTTGGACAATTCTCTGAATTACCTGACCTCTGTGAATCCAACCTCTTAGAGGCCAACATGTGGCGACTAAAGCTAATCCTCTAGGATCATGAATAAGGGAACAACTTAAGAGGAAGCTCCTTCGTCTTCAATATTACGAAAAACTTAACGAAAGGACGCCCTCAGTCTCTCCTCACTTTCGACATACTTCTAAGTGAGGATTACTCAGACGTCAGTAGTTGTTGCCTTCGATCGAGAAGACCCGCACAGACGTGCACTAGTTTAACGAACCTCTTGAGGATCGTTACGTTCCGTGCCCAAGCCCATAACGAATTCTCTCTTCTTGAGCTATGAGAGAGCTGAGAAATTATCCGAGATGATTTGGGCCACTCGATCCAAACTCACCCTTCGAGGAACTGGAGAGCCGACCAATTTGGCTTCCAATTCTTTCAGACAATGTGCCAGAACATCTATTCTCTGTTCGGATGTCTGGCACCCTCTCGCTATCACCCGAGGTGATCCTCAAGCCGTTGAGAGAAAATTAGAATTACAAGATCTTTGATGTTATTTCAATTTCTTCGTGAGGAAAATTTGTAGAGGTCTGAATTGCTGTTTATTCAGGGAAAACAAGCTTCTCCAGCGAGGAAATGGTCCCCAGCAACCTCATCCATTCCCTCACTCAGCCTGCTTCCTTCCCTAAATAAGGCTGCGCTTTGCATAAGCAGGAGAGCATTATTATAGTGCTATGCCGCGGCAGATTCGTACAGAATTCTGTTACCGTGCGGTAAACCCGCACCGAACAAGTATAAGAGATATCTTGTTGAAATTTTCTAAGTAAACGGAAGGCATGATCATTCAAGATTACTAGAAATTTCCTCAACCCGAGGCTAAAATCCATGATTGTAGGGCAGAGAGACGGTTTATTCAGCCATTCCCGAAAGGGAGAGAGACGTAACCAACCGCGCATGACACCGAGCTAGCCGGTACTGGGTAGATCACAGTAACAGTAGCCTTGTTCATCGTCTCGCACTATCTGCCTGAGTTGCCGGCTACTCCTTTTACGAAGGGATAGGTATGAAATTATCGAGCAAAAGGAAACTCTCAAGCAGGCATATTTAAACGAAACAAAATTCGCTAAATACAGAAGCTGAGTTGGTGTTGCAGTTCAATTAGAATACTTCTCGTCTAAGTCGCAATCCGTAGAATAACTAGGATATGCGCCTACCCCTCGGACAATTCAACTGCTTAGTAGAATCATGTCGCGAGGTTAATATACGTAGTATGTTTAAAGTATTCTGAACAACGATCTCCATCCTAAATTCTTTCCTTCAAGAAAACAAAATAAGGATTGGAGATCGACCACCTTCGATCTCTATCAAAAAGAGTGAAGGAGAAGTCTTCCTAGAAGGAAAGCTTCAATGGTGAACAGAATACTATCTGCCTGAGTTGCCAGCTACTCCCTTTACGAAGGAATAGGTATGATATTATCGAGCAAAAGGAAACTCTCAAGCAGGCCTATTTAAACGAAACAGAATTCGCTAAATACAGAAGCTGAGTTGGTGTTGTCGTAACAATACCTGAAGAGTTGTTCTTACTCCGAAAACTCTTGGAAGGTTGAAGGGAGTGTCAAATAAATACATTAGAACAACAGTTCTTTCGGCTTCTATCCGCAGAGGTAAATACGATATGCGTATATGACTTGACCCATGCGTTAGCAAAATGACGCAAAGATAAACTACGTAAGTATTGTAGTAATTTGAACATCGAATTCTCTACTACATCTTTCCTCGACGAGGAAGAGAGAAAGAAAGGAAAACGACTGTCCACGTTCTAATGAACGAGACTTTTTAAAAGAACTCCTTGACTCTTTGCCAAGACTCTTTTCCAAGAAAAGGGAGTAATATTCGAATAGAGATCATCAAGAGAGAACCGAGGATCGAAAAAGACCGTTCAATGTTCTTATGATATTGGACATAAGACTTCCTGGATCTAGTCTACAAGTCTTTCTCTTAACCCCGGATGAGCCTCTGAAAATGAATGAGAGCTCTTCCGAAATTTGTTAATGAGTTTATCCGCTTAAACGATAAAAACGTTAAAATCTATGTCAATGAGAACTACCCCATTTATGAGGGGTCCCCCACTTAAATGACAAAACGTTTAATATCTTGACAATGGGGTAAACGTCCTTACTTGACAAAACTATTAGCACTTTGCTAATAGGGGAAAACCCTTTAACATGACCGAAAGTCACCCAGGAATCCGAGTATATAATCTTCCAGATTCTCAGAGAAATCGATGAAGAGGAAAGAGGGATCGAAGAAAAAATTCGGGTATGTCTCTCCGCTAACTCCGAATCCTTTTTAAAAATTTCTGTAAAGGAATGTCCTGTGGAGAGTCCTGAAAAAACCTCCTCTTGACAAGCGTTTATAAAGCGTCAAGCGTCCTAAAGCGACAACAGGACCTGCCGAAAGGAAGCCAGATCAGCATGAAAAAACCCGTAACCCTCCTTCGGCTTTTGACATGCCCTCTCCCTGGTTTCCTGGGAGCCCGACAGAGGTCTAGGCCTAGAGGCGTTATGGGGCCGATCTGACGTTCCCTCCTGACGAGAGAGAGGACGTGAAGCGTCCTCTTCTCTAAAGCTTCTTAGAGGGCGCGAGTCCTTCCGAGAGCTCCAACCCTTGCGCGGGGAGGACGCCTCGGAGGACGAGAAGCAATCCTTCAAGATTCGTGCACGTGCACGATCTTTAGCAGCCTGGGAAGCGTCAACAGGGCCTGCCGAAGGGACGCCAGATCGGTGGGGAGCCCCCGTAACCCTCTTGCGGCTTTCGACATGCCCTCTCCCTGAGTCCTGGGAGTCCGACAGAGGTCCAGGCCTAGAGGCATTATGGGGCTGATCTGACGCCCCCTCCACAACACAAGGGGCACTACACTTCACAACACTGATTGGAGAGCGAGCACTTTAGTCTAAGATTACTTGATGTAATCCTCTAGCAGACACTTCTTCTAGGCCCGTAAGCCATAACACAGGGTTAGGCAAAATAAAATCTACAGGAGGTTAGAAGGTTCATTATTTCTAACTTCTGTTTACTGTGGAGGAAAACTCCTGATTCTAACACGCTCTAAAATGCGTACATGAATCCTCCTTCTTCCGTAATCAGTCACACATTACACTAATTACATTGAACTTATGCAAAGAAAACATGTAAACGTCATATATACTAAGCGAGTGTCTACCGAAAGTTCCGGTAGCCTCACCTTACCCCATGCGGACAACAAAGTCTGAAACTAGGCTAACTAGCTTCAGACATCAAATGCAATGAAAAAATTTACGATAGCGTATGCCTAGCCACAAATCCAAGTCAATAATCGAAAGAATAATTAGGATACTTAAGCGGCTAATGAAGTTTCAAAATCCTAGGCGGAGGTCTGTAAACAGTTGTTTACCGACCGGCGACAGAAAAAATATGAATAGAAAATGGGAATAGTTCCTGATATCCGCCTCCCAGCGGCGGGAATGGGTACTACCACCTGGCCGCCCACTGCGTGTGCCGCGAATTTTGAAATTCTGTCGGACTTCGGAGAATACAGCTATATATATATCTGTCAGGTAAGTTTCATGAACAAACATATTTTTATAATAAAATTAGGTTTTATATATACACTTGTTGGGGAGACAGAAGGCTTTGAGGTGAGAGTAGGATTGCAACAGGGGTCGGCTCTGAGCCCATTTATCTTTAACATAGTGATGGACGTTATAATAGAGGAAGTAAAGGAGGCAATACCACGGAACATACTGTATGTGGATGATATTGTTCTGTGTGCAGAGAGCAGGGAAGATCTGGAAATGAAATTGGAAAGTTGGAGACAATACTGAAGGACAGAGGAGTGAGAATAAGTAGATCTAAGACAGAATATATGTGTACCACCAATGAGGGGGATGACAGAGTATTCAGCTTGGTGGAGAACAAAAAAAAGAGGGTTGATAAGTTTAAGTATTTGGGATCCTTTGTTAACATTGGAGGAAGTATGGAAGAAGTAAAACGTCAGGTGCAGGCTGGCTGGAACAACTGGAGAACGGACTCTGGAGTTCTTTGTGATAAAAGAGTACCACTGAGGTTAAAAGGAAAATTTCACAAGACAGTGGTAAGAACAGCAATGCTGTATGGTATGGAGACAGCAAACATGAGAAAAACATAGAAGAAAATGGATGTGGCAGAAATGAGAATGCTTAAGTGGATGTCTGGGGTGACACGAGAGGATAGGATCAGAAATTACTAAATAAGGGGGTTGACTAAGGTGGTGGAAGTATCAAAGAAAGACATACTATGGGGATGGAGGTTCAAGGAAGAAGAAGAAGAGGGAGACCAAGAAAGAGATGGAAACGGCAACACCTTATAAAAATGGGAACCAACTGGGAGGTAGAATATACACTTACCAAGTAGTTACATGATCAGAGCAATGTAATTACTTGGTAAGTTACTTATATAAAATTAACAAAACTAATGCATACAGTTGAAAACTCCAGGAATTGGAAACCATAACACACCAAGTAACTTCAAGGTTATCTACCCACCTGCCACTCTTTGACTGGAGCATGATATTGAGGGTCTCTTCTTCAGACATCTTGCTGTGTATCTGATTAGCAGGCTCTTCTCTTATGGGCAATCTGGGTAAGGGTTTGTAATTTGGTGTTATTTCAGGAAGAAGAGGTGATTCTAGCACTGCTCCACTAAATGATGATGGTAACTTGGGAAGCTTCTGTGGTGTTGATTCCAATAGCTTGGGCTGAAAGGGATGATACATTGAAGAATAAGCAATATAACAAAGTGCGCATTTGATTAGATTACCCTAGTTTACATGCAAAGAGAATACTAATAAGACTGGTTTAACAACCCCAGTGTTCCATTATTTATGTGAGGACACTTTGGACAGTTATAACAATATCTGCAACCATCATTAGGTTACAACAAAGTTTTTTCATACACTTCAAGTGTATGGCACCAAATCATAAACAAAGCACAAGGAAAACCTGGCATAATCTAAATTTCAATCTTCCATTACTGCAAATTTAAGTTTATAAGCAATGCAGAACTCAAAGCTTTGCCATGACCTCTTTTGAAGCTAATATCAAAGCCTATAAAATTCAATACCATTTCCATAATTAAAATTAAAAATTTTGAAAGTAAATTGAATTTTTCCTAACTGTACAAACCTGAGGTCCTTTACATAAGAAATTACTTTCTGCCTATGCTGTAATACGGCCGTTAAATTCTTGAACAAGGTGGTTAGGCAGTTGCTACCATCTCATAGCAGGTAGGCCCGCCTGCCCAGATGTAAACACTCCACTTTGCCTTTCAGCCCAGGTTTCAGATTGAGGGGTGGCAAGAGGTGGGCATTAATGTAAAGGACCTTAGGTTTGTATAGTAGGAAAAATACATTTTACTGTAAAAAATTGTGATTTGTTCCTACACGATATACAAACCCTATGTCCTTTACATAAGGAAGACCCACTGATTGGTGGGAGGAATGTGAGTGAGCCTCTAGAACTGACTGGAGTCCTGCACACCTGGGCTATTCCTCCTGGTCATAAGAGCGAGGAGGAGTGCCCTGCCTCTGACAACTTGATTGGAGTATAGGAGCTGCATGATCAAGAGTCAGACTTCTGGGCCTTTTGGAAATGAGTGAGGAATTGTAACTCATCCGAAAATGGGGCTGGGAAAAATATTTAGATTTGGAGGCATTAATGCAAAGATCTGGGAAGGGTTTGCATTATTGCCAGTCTCCTTCCACCCCTTGCTAGAGGAATGAGCAGGATTGATTCTATGATTCTGATAAGAAAAATAGAAAGGAAGCTCAATTTACAAGCTTACCATATCAATCACCCGACCAGCCAGTGTAAGTTCAAGTCCTATCCTCAACCTTAAGAAAAAGGAGTAGAAGGATGAGGAGTGGAAGGTGGAGAGGCCAATCACTTTCGTATCCTTCTTACCTCTAGAACCGCAAAACCATAGGCAAGATACAACTTGTCCTCTTGAAGGAGCCGGGTAAGCACTCAACCTGTGAGCATCCACCACCGGTCCAAGGAAAAAAAGTTCCAAGGACCTGTGGGCAGACCCGAAGGAAGAAAGATATACTAAATATGGTCGTAATGAGATCTCATCTATCTTCCAGTCTGACATATTCTTCAGAGTGATGAAAAGTACCCAGCCACTGGACATATCCAACTGCAGAGAAGTCTCTTACGATCTTGTAAGACTTGGAGAAAGACATGTCACTGGACACTTCTGCATTGGCAGTCTGCAGTGGAGAAAGGCATCGACACTCAATGAAGGGAGTCGATCCTTCATAGGTACAGCAACACACCAATAGGGCAAAGTAATGACTGATCTGGATCCACCAATACAAAGTCCACAGCGCAGGAGATCATGAAGGACTCAGACTCGTCAACAGATGCTGACTGACTGCGCTGCTGCGCAATCGATACGTAGTCACAACATGACACCCGCCTTCTGAAGGGTGATGCTGAGAACAACCATAAAAATCGTCTATCTTCTTCGCCAATGACGTTGAGAGATGACATGATGGTTCTTGTGAGGCGTGTGCACATTAGACGAGAGTCAAGTACCTTCCAGAGATCGAGGTCCCTGTGATGGTAAGTTTCTCATCAGTAGTTGAATCTCAACTAAGGAGAAACAATACTAAATTTCTTAATGAATGACTAAGGTGAATGTGGACCTCTGTCTTCACAGTTAAATCAAGAGAAGTGAACTTTTACAATTCTGATCACAGAAAAAGTCCTGTCAATGACACCAACCAGTGAAGATGGCTCTAATCCCTGATGTTTTACAGATCTCTGAAAAAGTTATTCCACTATTTCATTGATGCTCAGAAAGAAAGTGTGAGCTTTCAATGAAGGCAGAGATTCTTTCAATAATGAAAACACAGGGATTGTACTGCCAGAAGAAGCGCTTTTTGAGGGTTGGCTCAGGGAGGAATTTTCTATTTACTTTGGAAGCAGAGCTAGTCGGGTGGGGAACAGGCGATGTCTTCTGTTATTCATTTACAATTCTGGGTGAACAAAGAATGATCGAACACCTTACGAATAGGAAGTGTATATTAGAAGATAAAACTCAAATTGTCTGAAGAAAATCATTCAGCATCATCACAGCAGCCGATGGGGCAGGTGCGATAGGACAGAAGACTAGGCTACAGACTTCTGTTATACTGTGGGGTAAACAGAAAGATGATAACAAGTCTCATGAGATATACGGTGGGCCCCCCTTATTCGCGTTCAACGGATTTACGGACTCACAGAACCGCGGATTTCTCTCTGGACCTTATCTACTCATTATTTGCAGGGAATTCGCCTATTCACGGGTTTTTCCGACAATAAATAATCACTAATTAGTCTTTTGTTTATGAAACTTATATATATAGCTGTATTTTCTGAAATCCGACAGAATTTTAAAAACTTCCGACACACGCAGTGGTCAGCCAGGTGGTTAGTACCCATTCCCGCCGCTGGGAGGCGGGTATCAGGAACCATTCCCATTTTCTATTCATAATTTTTCTGTCGCCGGTGCTGAAAACACTTGTTTTCAGTACCTCCGTCTTAGGATTTTGGAAACTTCATTGCCGCTAAGTATCCTAATTGTCTTTTGATTTATTTACTTGGATTTGTGGCTAGGCATACGCTATCTTAAATTGATTTGAATTTGATTCATTTTTGCATAAGATATCTGAGTCTAGTTAGGCTAGTTTCAGAAGGGGTTGTCTGCAAAGATAGGGTGTGGCTACCGGAAGCTTCGGTAGATCCTCACTTGGTATGTACGAGGGGTATGGGTCTTGCTTCTTTGTTGAGATTTGTCATGTAAGGAGTGTGAGACTTTGTCTATTCCGTAAGGAAGACGTATGATTCGTATGTACGCAATTAATCAGTAACAAAAGTCAGGGTAGTGAACCTGCTAACCTTCCTGTAGACTTTATTTTGCCTAACCCTGTAGTATGGCCTACGGGCTATGAATATGTCTACGAGAGGTGCTCGCTCTCCTTCATTGCTGTGAAGAGTGCTACTTCTGTAATTGTTACTCCTAACCCTGTAGTGTTGCCTTCGGGCCCTAAAACAGTGTCTGTAGAGGAATTGCCCTTTCTCTGATACTCTTTCAATTCGTAACTTAGAATCGAAAGTGCTTGCTTTAGAGAGCAAAAGTGAAGTGCAGAAGTGCAGTGATATCCCTTGTGTAGTGGAGGGTGCGCCAGATCGGCCTCGTTTCGCCTCTAGGCCGGGACCTCTGCTTGACTCCCAGGACCCGGGGAGGGAGCATGTCGAAAGCCGAAGGAGGGTTACAAGGAACCCCCACCGATCTGGCGTGCCTTCGGCAGTATCTGATGAAACTCCCCAGACTGCCAAAGTGCGTGCGCGTGCACGAATCCTGAAGGATTGCTTCTCGTCCTCCAAAGCGTCCTCCCCATACAGGGGTTGGAGCTTTCGGAAGGACTCGCGCCCTCTAAATAGAAGCTTTATAGAAGAGGACGCTTCACGTCCCTCTCTCATCTCTCTCTCTCTTTCTCTCTCTCGTCTCTCTCTCTCTCTCTCTCTCTCTCTCTCTCTCTCTCTCTCTCGTTATGCGTTTCAGTAAGAAGTAAGAAGGCGAACGTCGCCTGAACTCGTGTCCGTCTTTCCACTGAGAAATACGTAAAAGAAGTCATAGTAGCAGGAAGCTTTTGAGAGCGGACGTCTGAGCTTTATTACTGTCAGAATAAGAAGGCGTTCCCTCTCGACTTGGACGGGACGCTCGGATGGACGCCAGGCGTGCGTGGGTGCACGCCGAGCGCGCGCCAGTGGGCGCCGAGCGCGCGCCACGTGGACGCCGAGCGCGCTCCAATGGACGCCGAGCGCGCTCCAGTGGACGCCGAGCGCGCTCCAGTGGACGCCGAGCGCGCGCCAGTGGATGCCGAGCATGCACCAGCGCACGCCAGGTGTGTCGCATGGCTGAACGTTTCTGTTGAACTCTTCAAGCTCTTGTTTCAGATTTGGGCCTAAAGAATTTTTACCTCTACCTTCGGTGATACCTTCTACCTCACCTGCAAAGAATGTGAAGTAGGCAGTGCTTCGGAGGAAGCTTAAAGTGAACAGACAACTTCTTCTTCGAAACCCAGCAAGACATCGGGTTTCGTGAATTCAAGAGGTCTCTGTCAATTAATATTGCTTTTCGCATAGGTGGATGGAGTTAAAGAAAGCTCAAGGAAAGATCTCGTTTGCTCTACCGCAGTCAAGACTTTGTGATAAGGCAGTTATGGGTTATGTAAAAGCTCGACGTCCTACACGTCATGACGCTCGACAACTTTCGGTAGGATTCTTGCAAAAGCACTCATCAAGAGGATGCTCTTCATGAAAGCGCAAGACAGGACTTCCTTTGCCATACTGCCAATAAATTTAAGTTGCAAGCTTTTTAGTCCATCTGAAAGGGCTTTTCAGATGATAGATTTTGTTAGTTCCTAAGTTTGTCCCGTAAATGGGTTAGTTCTCATTGACAAACATCTCATTAACTTATATTGCGTAAGCGGATAAGCTCTTATTGACAAGATTCAGAAGAGCTCTCATTCATCATTCGCAGACTCGTACAAGAAATAGACTTGTAGACTACGTCAATGAACACTTATGTCCAATAACATAAGAAGCTTGAGCTGTCTGCTTCGATTCTCTAAGTTTTGTTCATGAAACTTGCTGTCAGATATGTATGTAGCTGTATTTCTGAATTCAGCTATATATATGTCTGCCAGGTAAGTATGAACAAACTTTATTGTAATATAATATCATATTTTGCCTTGCGTTATTTTACTACTGGTTGGTTCAAGTCATATACTCTTGCTGTAGTTACCTCTTCGGATGGCAACCGAGAGGTCTATTGTCTATTATTTTAAGGACATTTAATCGTTACTCCCTGCAGCCTTCCAGGAGTTTCCGATTTATCTTTTACAGTTGTATGGTAGTGTTATGACGACACAAACGCATCTATATATTTAGCGTTTTCTGTTTCGCTTAAATATACCAGCTTGAGAGTCTCTTTCTGCTCAAAAAATAACGGACCTATTTCTTAATAGAATAGGGTAGCTGGCAACCCAGGCATAAAGTTAAGAGACGACGATCGTAAGCTGCTGGCCTGCTGCTGTAACTGACTCACTGTCCTCCAGACTCCAACCGAGCCAGTACCAGCTCGTTCGCTGTCATGCGCTGTAGGTTACGTCTCTCTCTCCTGCGGGATTGACTGACTAACCGTATCTCTGTGCGGCGGTTACGTCTCTCCTGCGGGATTGACTGACTAACTGTATCTCTGTCCTACAATCACGGACTTTAGCCTAAGATTGAGGGGATTTCTTACGTGAATGAATAAACATTGCATTCGTTTTGCCTTACTATGTTCAACAGAGATATCTCTTAATCCTTTCGGTGCTCGTTACCGCATGGTATAGAACTACGAGTCTACCGCAACATTGCACTTTTATATGCTCTCCTGCTTAGGCAAAGCGCAGCCTTATTAGGGAAGAATAAGCATACTCGGGGAAGGAATGGATGAGCTTGCTGGGGACCATTTCCTTCCTGAAGAAGTTTGTTTCCCTGAATAGACTGCAATTCAGACCTCCACAGTTTTTTCCTACCGGGAAATTGAAATATTATTCAAGATCTAGGAATGATTCTGAACATCTTTCAGTGCATCTTTCACCTGAGGTAATAGAAAGAAGGTGCCGGACATCTGGATAGGGTTTCAGATGTCCTGGATCTTAATCTGAAAGAAGTAGAAGCAATTCGGTCGTCCCTCCAGTCCTCTAAACGAGTTTTTGGAACCAGTGGTCCAGATCAACTCTGATATTCCACAGCTCTCTCATATCTTAAGAAGTATCTTCTCTCTGTCCCTGTTCGAGTTTACGAGAAAGAGCCTATTATAACAACAGGCGTAGAATGTAACGATCCTCTAGAGGTTCGTTACACGATTGCAAAAGTCTGTACGAATCGTCTCGATCGACGGCAGCAACTACTGACTTCCGAGTGGAATCTTTCTTTAGAAGTTATGTTGAAGTTGTTGTGAGACTTAAGGGACGCCCTTTCATTCTTCTCTTCGATATGTTGAGGACGAAGAGGCTTCTTCTTCTCTGCTCCCTTATTCTCGATCCGGGATCGGTACCATTAAACGCCATCCTATGATATTGAACGGGGATGGATGTTTATTCTCTTTTCCCCTTTTTCAATCGGTTAGGAAATGTAATAAGAGGATTTATGACGTCACAGGGAGCGACAATGACGCTGATCGCCCCATGTTGGCCTTCAGGATCCTGGATTCACAGAGGTCACGTCCTTCCTAGTTCACTTTTCAAGGACCTTTTCCGAAAGAGTCGGTCTACTCTAACTCGAAAGGTACCTATAACCTCTCCGCTCTGAGTCTGACTACGTTCAGACTATTGAGATGTTGACAGGAATAAGATTACCTTCTTCCATTTCCGTCTGAAGAATGGGATAAGCTGGCAGTCACAACTATTAAAGAATACGCAAATATGTTGTTGACGGCCTTTGGGCTCAGAGATTTGCTTCTGTCAAACAACAAAGCCCTTCACGATCTTTGAGTTCTGTGGAATCTCGAAACTCGCTCACCATCTACTTTTTGTCTCACCTGTTTTCTCGGAGTCAGACACTCGTGCGAGATCAGGCGACATATAGTAGCCCTGAGTTTCTTGTTGACGAAGTCGGTTGCGTTTATACACCCCCGATGATCGTGTAACATGAGACCAGGTTGGACTGTCAGGCATTCTTCCTTCGGGACTGAATCGCCTTTTTGCTCCTCGCTCCTTTCTCCTGGCACCAGAAGCTCGAGTCAGGAGTTCCTCAGGAGTTGATTCGCTGACGACGTTGGGTTGCGTTGATACACCCCCCAAGGTTTGCTTAGATTGAATCGCCCAGGCAGTCCAGACACTCATCCTTCAGCGAAGAATAGTGCCTTTTGGTCTTCAGGGTACAGCCTTGCTGTCCTTGATTCGTCTGACTGGTCAACTGGTCGGTCACCTGACTTTAGTACAGACGGACTGACTGTGCATGTCCAGATCGAAGCTTTCAATATGGAACTTAGACGTAGTCTGAAGTTCTTGATGTCAAAGCATTCGAACCTCTCCTACCTGTTAACTTCTTGCATGTGATCAGGAAGGCCTTCTTCTAACCACCCTAGATACGACAAAGAGGGTTAGTGAGATTTTAAGCCATCGTCACAAGTTTTGGCTTTAGAGAACACAAGGCGGTGTGCTCTCTAAGTCTTCCGTTGTGGCCTAAGAATGGAAACCCGTTTTGTCCTCGGGCCAGGAGCTTGGAAGCAAGGATGGCACAAGTTAGTGGGCAGGAGCCAGAGAGAGTCCTGTGCCCTGTCGGGTCTCTCAAGTTTTATCTACATAAAACTCAAGAAAGTCGAAGTCATTCGGGCAATCTGCAGTGTTCCGAAAAAGACCAGACTTGCCCATATCGAAGAACACCCTGGCTTTAGTGTTAAGGAGTTCTTTCAAAAATGCTACTTCATTGTGTTTGCACAAAGATTTGAAATCTTTTTATCTGAATGCTCACGAGGTGAGGGCGCGGCCTCGGAAGCATTTCAACAGAACATGGCACTCAGCAACACCCTGAGTACCATGTTTTAGCGAAGCAACTCTGTGTTCACTTCACACTCCCTGCGAGATGTGAAGATGGCATATGAGATCTGCTGCTCGCTAGGGCCATACGTGTCTGCAGACACAATCTTGGGGGCAAGAAGTACCACTCATCCTATCCTGTAGAAAATGGTTAGGAAGAGCTCTTAATTTAGTTGTTGAGTCGCCGACAACGGCGACTTCTTAACTCTTAAGCCTTAGTTAAAACACCTTAAACTTTGGCTAGGTTGGTCAGGTGATAGATAGATAGATAGATAGATAGATAAGATAGATAGATAGATAGATATATATATATATATATATATATTTATATATATATATATAATCTATATAGATAGATAGATAGATAGATAGATAGATAGATAGATAGATAGATATATATATATATATATATATATATATATATAATATTATATATATACTATATCTATATATAATAGGTCCCCCTCTACCTCGCTTGGCAACTCTAGTAGCACAAGCAGACTTACGTGGCAGTAACCACGAAGCCAGCTATGCTAACAGGTGGAACCAAGATGTAAATCATCTGCATGCATTTGTTTCCCAAAATCCTTCTATTCTGTCCCTTCCCACCTCCAAAGGTGGGATTCAGCTATATATATATCTGACAGGTAAGTTTCACGAACAAAATGATATTGTTATGATACAATAAAGTTTGTTCATACTTACCTGGCAGATATATATAATCAAGTACCCACCCACCTCCCCTCAGGGGACAGTGGAAATAAAAATTATGAATAGAAAATGGGAATGGTTCCTGATACCCGCCTCCCAGCGGCAGGAATGGGTACTAACCACCTGGCCGACCACTGCGTGTGTCGGAAGTTTTTAAAATTCTGTCGGATTTCAGAAAATACAGCTATATATATATCTGCCAGGTAAGTATGAACAAACTTTATTGTATCATAACAATATCATATTTTGATGTTACTTTCATGACTAAATACATTTTTATGATACAAAAATTATTAACTAATTTTAAAACATCAATACTGATCAATACTGCATTAGTAAGTTTAATAAGATTAAATGATATCACATAATAACAATAATAATTCTCTCTCTCTCATTACAGAGATGTATGTTTTTTGTATGATAAATAAATGATTTACTAATTTTCAAATATTAATGTAAAGAGCAATCAATTCATTAAAGAAAATACTATAGTGAATTAGTATGATTTTAGTTTATTTATTGAAAAATTATGTAAGAATGAAGGAAATCCCAGTCTTCACACATCTTTCTTTCGAACTCCAGGTACCAAATTGGGGCGGCTGAGGTCCAACAGCTGTCAAATATAACAAGTAACGTGACAGGAGGGGAGGGAGTGTGTTCTCTCTCTCTCTCCATTATTATTCTCTGTCTCATCAGAAATAATACATAATCTCTCTCTCTCTCTCTCTCTCTCTCTCTCTCTCTATGGTATATATTTTTAGTGATAAAATGTTTAAGATGACTGAAATGATATTATTAATATGACCTCATATCAATATAACCTCAAAGATTAATACAGTAATAGGTTAGTTATTTAAGGTATATTTGAAGTAGGATGTTATTTAAGGTATACATTTGGTATCTGAACTTTCAAGATAGGCAGTTATAAGCTTTTTTAGTGGTTCTAACTATTAGCAGTTTTTAACTATTTGTGGGGGTGTCTGGTACACATTTCCCCCGCGAATACGGGGGGAACACTGTATCTCTGTCTGAAAATTCTCACAAAGGTAAATGTGGTGCTGGAGAGATGGGCATTATGCAAAAATTCCGAGCCAACCAGAGACCTAAGTCTGTGATTGCCGGACAGAGATTCGAATTGGTAGTTAATCCTCAAAAGATGAGAAACCATATCAAACCAAAAAGAATCTCGGAGAGCAACCGGTACTGAGGCAGGGCCATATACCGCTCGCTCGACTCCTTATACTGAGTTGCCTGGTAGTGAAAAAAAAAAACACACACACACTTGAGCACCTGCATTTTAACCGAAATTGGAGGGAGGAAAACCCTCTTGTTCAGTGATAATGTAAATGCTGTGGCATTGTTGGGTCTGCCCACAGGTCCTTGGAACTTTTTTCCTTGGACCGGTGGTGGATGCTCACATGTTGAGTGCTTACCCGGCTCCTTTAAAAGGGCAAGTTGCATCTTGCCTATGGTTTGCGGTTCTAGAGGTAAGAAGGATACGAGTGATTGGCCTCTCCACCTTCTACTCCTTTTTCTTAAGGTTGAGGATAGGACTTGAACTTACACTGGCTGGTCGGGTGATTGATATGGTAAGCTTGTACATTGAGCTTCCTTTCTATTTTTCTTATCAGAATCATAGAATCAATCCTGCTCATTCCTCTAGCGTGGAAGGAGACTGGTAATAATGCAAACCCTTCCCAGAACTTTGCATTAATGCCTCCAAATCTAAATATTTTTCCCAGCCTATTTTTGGATGAGTTACAATTCCTCACTCATTTCCAAAACTGGTAACTCTTGGGAGGCCTGAAAGGCTGTCCTGAGTTTCAGGATAATTAAGAGATGGTACTATTCGTCTCAGTCACACACCAGAAGAATCAACATACAGATATGCGCCTACTACTTGGACGATGCAACTGATAAGAGAAATATACTGGTATATTTGTAGGTTCCTGTAAATCTCACACCAGCCTAATTCTTCTTCATTCGAGGAACAAGAATAAGGACTGGAATTAGACCTCCTTCATTCTCTAATGAAGAGAGTGAAGGTGAAGTTGTCCCGAAGGGTGGCTTCTATGGTGATAACAGGGTACTGAAGATGACTAGTTCAAGCCGAACTGGTTGTTCCCAAAACGGTAACACTAGAGAAGCGTTCAAACCTCTCGGTGCTATCCATCCTGAACAGATTGACGTACGTTCGGTAAGATCCTAAGATTGAACCAAAAACATACAATCGGGTTCAAACTCTGAGGAGTAGACTCCACAGAATTCCTCTTATTTCCTTGTTCATTCCAGTATAACCAGGAAGTAGAGGATGAGAGAGAGAGAGAGAGAGCAGAGAGAGAGAGATAGAGCGAGAGAGACGAGAGAGAGAGAGAGAGAGAGAGAGAGAGGAGAGAGAGATTGACTGTTCTAGACTGCTCTTCTCTGAACTTTCGGTGTTCTCACTGTTAAACGAAGCATTCATTTCCTAAAACCTTTTGTTCACACGAACGCGAGCGAAAGTTGACCAGAGTTAAATGCAGTGAAAGCTGGCAAGAACTTGCCACGTCTTGCTACGCATCTATCTTCTCCGTGATCAAACCTCACGAAGAGGACCTCCTCCTATCTCCTTCAGATGCCTTGCCCTGAGGAACAGCAACATCGATCTTAGTACATACCTGAAGAATAGCCATTCCTGGCTTTCACAGGTGGGTCCGAGCCACCAACGCGGCTCGGTCCCTTCTCTCGCCTTGCGCCATTATCATGATGGAGAGAGGACTACCTATCACTGACTGCGGATGTACAACACCCCTTGGGGTTTGTACACTCGGGAGATGCTCGTACACGAGTATACCTGACGCAGCCCTGGTTCCATGAGCAGCACCCTTGGAACCAGACATGAGAACAAACCTGGGTTCCAACTCCTGGGGCTCCCGACACTATATTTTGGGGATAGCATCCAGGTTCCCGCTCCAGAAGGAGCAGGTGAGCCTAAGAGAGCCAATTGCTTCCTCCCCAGGGAAAGGATGCAGATCCCTAGAAGTCTCGAGGCAAGACTTCTTAAGGGGCAGAGAATACCTTCCTCTTCTTAGGATGTGGAACCCTTTGAAGAGGGTGGTTAGAAGGCATCAGACGACATAGACGAAAGACGATGACCACATGAAAACTCAGTGCAACACAGGAAGGGAGGGTGCTATGTCATGTCAAGGAACCGCACTGATCAAACGAAGAGTTCATTCGTTAGAGTGAAGCCTCATCAGAGCTATCTGGCTGAGCAGATCACCACTACATGATTATGAGTGGTAATCGTCAATGAAGAACTAACACTTCTTCCCACTTAACTCTTCTCCTTCGAGGCCAAAGCTCTGAGAAGAAGAATAAAGAGGGATTCTCTGTCTGTTGTCCTACGTATTCAGACCCCTCAGGTCCAATACACGAGGATGGTACTTGCCCATTCACCTAGAAGGTGTTGCATGCAGTTTCAAGTTCTGCATAAGGCCAAACCAGACTGAGGAGCAAACTCATCTGTACTGGTAAAGGCTCGTCTCGCTATCCAAGCACAAGTAATAGTGAGCACTTGGAAACTATAGAAAACCATAACACTATGAGAATGCCAGAGATTACCAGGAATTCGAGCATTCAGTGAGATTCCCAGTTATTGTAGCAACAATTATTAGGAATTCTCATCTCGCCCGAGTGTTTGCGAATTGTAGAAGACCAAAACCCTCAGAGAGTGCTAGAAATTCCCCGTAGAAATCAAGGAGGAACAGGAATAAAAACCAGTCCTAAATGCAAGCATTTAAGACTGGAATGCAAGTACCATTCAACAGAATATACACTCCAGGCTCCCAAAACACAAGAACCCATAGGGGACCGTGTACTGAAATCCGTCCAAAGGCCAGAAAAAGTCAGGGAGACACAGTCTCCAGATTTGACATGATATCCTTCCTCAACAATGCAGACGTATGTCTTGTAGGACCCTAAGATCCTTCTAGGAACAGTCCCCTGATGCTGAGTCCTACGGAGAACACTGCAGGATCCCTCCTATTCACCTCACCCCTCCCGGCATAGCCATAGGAAGAAGAGGGAATACATGAGGAAGACTGGATGCTCTCACTCACCTTGCTAGCAGAACTAGCAGGATAAGCAAGTCGCAGGCAGCCATCAACCTACGGTAATGGCCGCAACGCGAGTCTAGGAAAACTTTATCGTCTGGAGAAACACTTTCCTGAGGAGGGTTACAAAACTCTCGCACCGCAGGTGAAACATTCACTGCCACCAAGACCGGTCAGTCATGCGAACGAGACTGGTATCTGGGTGAGGTTGAGTATGCACCTGGCTGGAGAGGGCCAGTACCATCCTCTGACGTGTCCAAGTCCTCGTCGAGGCCAAAACCTCTCAAGAAGACCGAATGGGGGACCCCCTACTGATCTCACTGTGTGCAAGGTCCCACGAGACCGTCACGTCAACCCTAGAAACCAAGCAATCACCATGAGAGTGATCACCGGCAAGAAGTGAATCACATGAGTGACTCACTCCTTTCTTCCACTCTGTGCCCGAGTCGTGACGGTGAGCGAACTCAGCGTCACTGACTCTGGATGCACGCGAATCCATAGATTTAGGTGCACTCAGGGAAACACACAAACAAGCGCCCAACATGGAACTAGTCTTAGGGGCAGAACCTATAGAACTAAAAGCAGAAGTGCGAACAGACATGCTAGGCCCTAGGGACAGCGTGACGGTTCCTGTTCCCAAAGGAACGGGCGAGCCAGTGGAAGACCCAACTGCCTCCTCAGTTCGAGGGGGCAGACCCTTAAAAGTAGACCCTTAGAAGTCCCATGATGAGACTTCTTGGGGGGGAGACTACTTCTCCTTCAGCAAGTTAAAGGGGTGGAGGCTGATGAAAAATATGATGATGATTCCGAAGAGGAAGATGATGACTTGACGAGCTCTCTCCCTCCTAGACTTCTCAAAATTCTGCAAGACTTTTTCTACAGGATGAGGTACATTTACTAGCAGGAATAGAATTAATAATAACTGGGCAGTTGCGATGACTTTATCCAGTGATGAAACTCCAGGATAGCAGCAGCAAATGAATATGATTTCCAGCAGAACAGTACACACACGTGAGGACCAATATCACAGCATGCTATGAGTCACAGGTACAATTCCAAGGTTAGGATAGTCAACACAAAGAGATATCCAACCATCTACTGCTGTAATCAACTATCACCACTGTTAACCTGTAAAAGAAAATATGAATTTTTAAAAAAATGAAATTTTCATTATTAAAATGAAGTTTTATTGTATACTTACCGAACAATTATAGAGCCGTGATTTCCACGAGCGGCAGGATACTAAACTCAAATTTAGCGCGTCGGCGTCGCCAACACTGGTGGTGATGACGTCATCTCCCTCCACTCGCGGGAGAACCAGGTACAACTGCCCAGGTGAATCCAATTCTTTCTGCCCGTCCGTCCACCTAAGGGGAGGAGGGTGGGTATAATCATAATTGTTCGGTAAGTATACAATAAAACTTCATTTTAATAATGAAAATTTCATTTTTATTGTAGTGTCTTACCGAACAATTATAGAGCTGATTACACATTTATGGGAAGGTGGGATTCAGTGGACCACTAGTTTTTTAAATGGTTACATTTATTGCAATACCAGTAAACACTCAAGGTGTCTGTTGTACCTTACCTTGTAAGAGAGCTACAGCAGACTGTTACTGCCTCTGGTCGGTGCTCTTCTTACTATTGTAGAGGAATTGGAATTTGACCAAAGTTAGCCTCTACAGGAGTGGAATCCTTCCGTAGTTCAAGCGAGTCAAGGCTGACTGACGGAGGATAGTAACAACAAAGATTGCCCTTGCCCTGGGCTAAGACCAGAAATTCAATCATACAAAACATTTGTCACCAACACCAGATTTAAAAACATATATACCCAACCATTGTAAAATCTGACCTAACAGACTGGTGAGTATCCCAGGTACTCAGTACCCCCAGCTTCCCTTGAACTCGACAACCTATTCAAGGTGAAAAGTTAGCATAGAGGTGACGACCCCTGTGCCGTTTCTCCCAACACCATGCCAGAAACCGCCACCGGACCTAACGTTTTACAATTCTCGAAAACCGTTTCTATCTCTTTGAGATAATGACTCGCAAAAACCGAATTCGATCTCCAGAACGTGCTCTGAAGAATCGAAGCTAAAGATAAATTCTTTCTGAATGCTAAAGAAGTTGCCACTGCTCTAACCTCGTGAGCTTTAACTCTCAGAACGGAAAGATTGTCGTTCTCGGACTGCGAGTGAGCTTCCCTGATAAGCTCTCTAATAAAGAACGATATAGCATTCTTAGAAAGAGGACGAGAGGGATTTTGAACCGAGGTCCAGAGTTTAGAAGATTGTCCTCTAATACCCTTAGTGGCAAACAGATACTGCTTAATAGCCCTGACTGGACATAAGAGCCTTTCTTCCTCCTCATGTCCAACCAAATCAGATAAGTTCCTTACCACAAAACTCCTCGGCCAAGGATTAGAAGGATTCTCATTTTTGGCTAGAAAGGTCAAAGATACCGAAAATACAGCATTGCCTTGAGAGAAACCGACTCTTTTGTCTATAGCGTGCAATTCGCTGACACGCTTAGCAGAAGCTAGAGCAATAAGAAAAAGTGCCTTCTTAGTCAAGTTCCTGAGTGAAGCCGACTTCAAAGGCTCAAACGGTGGCCCCATGAGGAACTTAAGCACCACATCTAAGTTCCAAGTCACTGTATCTTGCAGGAGCTTAGTGGTTTCGAAAGACCTAATGAGGTCCGACAGATCTGAATTGGAGGAAATATCCAAACCTCGATGTCGAAAAACCGAAGAGAGCATGGCTCTATATCCTCTGATCGTCGAAGGAGCCAGTTTCTTAGAGTTCCTAAGAAATAGAAGAAAATCTGCTATTTCTGTTAGAGGTCGCAGAAGTAGAGACTTTAGCACTTCTACACCACTCTCTGAAGATTCTCCACTTCCCTTGATAGAGTTTGTTAGAAGACTCTCTCCTACAACGAGCGATAGCTTCTGCAGCTCTTCTTGAAAATCCTTTCGCTCTGACAAGATTCCGGACAGTCTGAACCCTGTCAGAGCTAGAGCGGACAAGTTTTGGTGGAACCTCTTGAAGTGCGGTTGTTTGAGAAGCCACTTCTCTGGAGGAAGAAGTCTGGGGAAGTCTACTTACAACTGGAGAAGGTCCGGGAACCACTCTTTCCTGGGCCAAAAGGGAGCGATTAACGTTAGTGTTACATTGCTGTGCGACATGAACTTGTTCAGCACCTCTCTTATTAGACCGAACGGAGGGAATGCATAAGCTTCCAGACCCGACCAATCCAACAGCATTGCGTCCACCGACCAAGCTAGAGGATCTGGGACTGGAGAACAAAAGAGAGGAAGACGGTTGTTCCTTGATGTAGCGAATAGGTCTATTGACGGTCGTTCCCCAAAAAGGCCCAAAGTTTCTGACAAATCTTGTGTCCAAAGTCCACTCCAGAGGTAACACTTGCTGTTGACGACTTAACTCGTCCGCCAGAACGTTCATCTTTCCCGGAACAAATCTCGGGACTAGCTGAACCTTCGCTTCGTTTGACCACAGGAGGAGATCCTTGGCTACTTCGTACAGAGAGAAAGACTGAGTCCCCCCCTGTTTCCGCACGTACGAGAGAGCCGTGGAGTTGTCGGAATGCACTGCCACTACTCGACCTTCTACTAAACTCCGAAACTGTCTGAGCCCCAAGAAAATTGCTAACAGTTCCTTTACATTTATGTGGAACTTCTTCTCCTTCTCCGACCAAGCTCCTGAAGTCCGTTGATTTCCCAGTAGGGCTCCCCAACCTGTGTCCGATGCGTCGGAAAAGAACTGTAGGTTCGGGAGGATGGGTCGTAAATCTAACCCTTCTTCCAACCTTGCTCGAGAGAGCCACCACCTTAGGTCCTCTTTTATTTGATCTGTGACAGGAAAGGTAATCGAGTCTGGTTGTGTCTTCCTGCACCAAGAGGCTCTCAGGAAAAACTGCAGAGGTCTCATGTGCAGTCTTCCCAACGTCACAAATTTCTCCACTGACGTCAATTTGCCCAGGAGCCTCATCCACTGATTGGCAGAACTTACCTTTTTGTCCAAGAACTCCTGAACTGTCTCCAGACAGCCTTGAACCCTCTTCGGGGACAGAAAAGCCCGAAAAACTTGAGCATTCAGAATCATCCCCAAATAAAGGATGCTCTGAGATGGAACCAACTGGGACTTCTGTTTGTTGACCAGAATTCCTAACTTTCTGGCAAGATCCAGAGTTGTTCCAAGGTCCTTCATGCACCGACTCTCTGATTCCGACCGGAGAAGCCAATCGTCCAGATAGAGGGAGATTCTTACTCCTAATATGTGCAGCCAGCTTCCTATCGGGGATAGAACCCTGGTGAAAACTTGAGGAGCGGTCGCTAGTCCGAAGCAAAGCGCCCGAAACTGAAACACCTTGCCTTCGAACATGAACCTCAGGTACTTCCGAGATTCGCGATGTATCGGAATGTGAAAATAAGCGTCTTGCATGTCCAGAGAGACCATCCAATCCCCCTGTCTGATGGACTCCAGAACCGACCAGGTGGTCTCCATATGAAATTTTGTTTTCTGGACATGCAAGTTCAGGGCGCTCACATCCAAAACCGGCCTCCAGCCCCCTGATGACTTGGGAACTACAAAAAGGCGATTGTAAAAGCCTGGAGGAAAATCCCCTTCTATCTGTTCTATCGCTTCTTTGAGAACAAGCGCTTCCACTTCTGCGGCTAGCGCCAGAAATTTGTCTGAGCCCGGCGGAGAGTATGCCTGGAATGGAATTGGCACAGGTGAGAGCGAGGGAGGTGAAACGAGAGGAATACGATAGCTGAACTTGAGTACTTGCACTACCCAGGCTTCTGCTCCTCTGTTTTCCCATTCCTCCCAAAACATAGCCAGCCTGGCTCCCACTGGTGCATGAAGAACCGAGCTTTCATTTGGAAGGTTTGTTAACCTTGGCCGAGGCCTTAGACTGAGGTCGCAAATTCGACTTCGGCCGAAAGAAGCGCTTGGGTTTTCTCCCTCGAAAAGGCACTTGGGCCAGAGGAGAAACCGAAGGAACAGTCTCCACAGGAGCTTTAGGTCTCTTAGTAGACTGTGCCAGTAAATCCGAAGTAGATTTCTTATCTAGCGCAGACGAAATTGACAACACTACATCGTCTGGAAAGAGGTTATCTTTCACAAACGGAGCAAACAAGAGAGCAGACTTCTGTTGGGAAGTAACCCTTTTAGAAGCAAAGGAGCACCAAAGTTGCCTTTTCGTAAGGATACCAAAGGCGATGAGCGAAGCTAACTCATCACATCCATCCCTAATGGATGTCCGCACAGGACAGAACACCAATCGAATCCTCCGCTAACTCCTGAGAAAGAGAAGGACAATCTTCGATCTTGGCCGCTAAAGCGCCAATAGTCCAATCAAGGAAGCTAAAGACTTCCAAAAGTTTAAATTGATTCTTTACAACGTGGTCCAACTCAGGCGCTGTAAAGAAAACTTTCGCTGCGGCGAAAGCAGATCTTCTAGAGGAGTCGATTAAACTGGAGAAGTCTCCCTGGGAGGAGGCAGAAACTCCCAGAGAAGGAGCTTCCCCAGTTACATAAAACCTATACCTCTTACGAAGCAACTTAGAGGGAGGGTAAGCAAAAAGAGCCTTCCCTAAGTCTCTTTTCATAGACATCCATTTTTTCAGTCTCTTTCAACGAATGTCTAACCGCTTTAGATAGAACAAGTTTTGGGAGGAGAGGGTCTGAAGTTTTCCTCCTCATCAAAAAAGTCGAAGTTGGGGAGCGCGGAGCCGCTTTCTCAAAATAATCTGGATAAGATACCAGAAGAAATCTAAGGAGACGTGAATAACACGAGAGGTGATGAGAATCCTCCTCCTCTACTTCTTCTTCATTCTCCGATACCGCCGAAGAAGTAGACGGAACTACAACCGGATCTGAAGGTTTCGAACCACCCTTGGACTCATTCATCCAGTTGGTTAACATCTCTAAATGCTTGCGCAAAGGCGCCAGAGACGAATCAAAAACAGTTAACGTAGGCTTGGAAGAGCCTGAATGTTCAGCAGGAGGCGGAAAAACTACTTGCGCCTCGCTCTGAGCCGCCGAAATTCGAGGCGAAACAGGCGCATCAGGCGTAACAGACGAAAAAGCGCCTAAAGAAACACCCTTAGAACTGCTAGCTACAGCGCTAAAACCACAATCTCTACTAGTAGATGGAGCCGAAAAAGGCACAGATTGAGGCGACGAACGAGCCGCTAACGGCCGCGGCGCAACCCTACTCTCAGGCTCCTTATACCGCTTGACTGGAGGAGGCGAAGAATCGGCGCCTGAACGCCTCTTTAAGGGACGCGAAACGGGCGAATCTCGCCAAGAGCGCCGCGCGACCGGAGACGAATCGCTTGAATCATTCGAAATGCGTCTGACCGCAACACCTTTCCAACGCTTAACCGAGCCCTGTTGAGGCGCAACAGGCTCAACAAGAGAGGCGCCTGTCTGTGGGCAAATCCCGATCGACTCCCTTGGACTTCCGGTATGTCTTCTCCCCGGTGCGGGGGAGCTGGACAGTGACCTTTGTCTAGGAGACGTGTCAGGACAGACAGACGCACCCTCAACTACACTCTTACCTGAATCCGCTTTCTCCAAAAACGTCTTAACTGAATTACCAAGTTGCAAAACCGTATTCGCTAGTACCGAAAATTTCTGATCTAACCTCGATTCCAGACTGGCAATGGTGTCGGAAGAAACTACACGGGAAGCCGGAGAAGTGGGATTAGTAGGAGGAATAGGAGGTGTAGTTAAAGGAGACATAACAATTTGAGGAGAAACAGAAGGAACAGAAGCATCGCAAGACGAAGCAGAGCTAAGTCTACTTTCCCTAAGCGCTGCTTTTCTAATTCTGTCTTTAGCTAATTTCTCCGAGTATGAACTAAAAAACTTCCATTGAGAATCAGTCCAATCACTACACTCGTTACATGTTCGATCTGCTGAACAAACCTGTCCCCTACACTTAACACATTTAGTGTGAGAATCATATTCTAACTTGGATAATCTAGTTTTACATCCTGAGATGCAAAACCTAACTCCCGACGGACTAGAATCCGACATGGCAACGCCTAAATAAAAAGCAGAATAACAACAACGCCAAAAAAGAGTACTTCACCAATTCCGAAGATCAATTCCACAAGAAAAAAGCGAAGCAAAGTCATCCAACCGCACCGACCACCGATGTTCACCGGATGCCGGCAGGAAAAGAATTGAATTCACCTGGGCAGTTGTACCTGGTTCTCCCGCGAGTGGAGGGAGATGACGTCATCACCACCAGTGTTGGCGACGCCGACGCGCTAAATTTGAATTTAGTATCCTGCCGCTCGTGGAAATCACGGCTCTATAATTGTTCGGTAAGACACTACAATAAAAATAAGGATACCCCTCTTGCATCCAAGGGCACCACCCTCCGAAATGAGAGGAGATCCCTCAAATACCAACACCACACATCCACTTTTATATTTTCATCCGATAGCTAGCAAAAGGGCAAAGGAGAAGAGGAATTACCAGAAGGAACAAAAGACAAACTTCCGAAGTTTCCCTCTGTAATTTCCAAAGTGCAAGCGCAAATTTCGGATGAATACACGTTTCTTCCTAACGTCAAAGGGCGAAAATATGTAATAAGGGTGTGCCAACACCTTGCTGCCGACCCTTAACACAAAGCAGAAAGGCAGCCAGCAAGGCTATCCAAAAAGTGGGTTTGCATATTAATTATTAAAGCAAATTAATAATCAATATCAAACATAACATAAACCTATTCATTCAAAATAAATTAAAGAGCCCACTGGGAATATTGCAATTAATGGCCAGTCAGCAAGGGCTCACAAACACACATCTTCATCAGA
Organism: Macrobrachium nipponense; assembly: GCF_015104395.2. Taxonomy (NCBI): domain Eukaryota; kingdom Metazoa; phylum Arthropoda; class Malacostraca; order Decapoda; family Palaemonidae; genus Macrobrachium; species Macrobrachium nipponense. The sequence goes on along the minus strand of NC_087220.1, from coordinate 42,860,158 downwards.
AGATGGCCGAAAGCAAAGTGGAGCGTTTAGATCTGGGCAGGCGGGCTACTGGCCTACCAAACAGTAGCTACTGCCTACCCACCTTGTTCAAGAATTTAACGGCCGTATTCCAGCCAATGCTAAAAGAAATTCTTTATGTAATGGACCAAGGGTTTGTATATCGTGAAAGAACAACTAAAGATTTCATAACAGGCTCAAGATCATGGTCTGTTTTATTCTAACATGATTATGCATAAAAAATACTTATTACCTATTGCATTACTCTCTGTAACCTCAATCATTCCATACAAATACCACCTACTGGTAATTTTTCTGGGAAATAAAATGCTTTCCCATTTGCAAGGCATCTTTACACAGCTTGGGCTCAGAGAGCATTAAAACAATAGCACATCCTTGAAATAACAATTTGTCAAAAATTGTATTTTCCTAACTATACAAACCTGAGGTCCTTTAACAATAGGAATGTAACTTGCGGCAGCTGGAACTGGTTGTAAGCTTCGAACAAGGGAGTTCGGTAGTTAACTGCGTGTCCGACAGTCGGCACACCTTGTGACTGGGAGGTAAAGATTCACTTTGCTTTAGGCCCAGGAAAACACAGAGTGAGGGGTGGCATGAGGTGGGACTATGTGTAAAGGACCTCAGGTTTGTAGTTAGGAAAAATACAATTTTCGACAAATTGTTATTTGTTCCGATACGCAATACAAACCATCAGTCCTTTAACAATAGGAAGACTCACTTCTTGGTGGGTGGAACCCAAGTCAATGAACAGACTGGTGTTCGTCCAACCTGGTTCCCTCCCTGGTCGTAAGAGCAGAGGGAGGGATCCTAGCCTTTGCCCAATGATCGGGATATGTACCGCAGGATCAATGGTCAGACCTCTGGACCCAAGTAATAAGAGGGAGGCAAACGTACCTCTTTAAAACTAGCAAGCAAGAACTTGTTCCTATTGCAAGAGGCAATATGAAGTCATGGGTTTGTCTCTTGTTGGCTTCCACTTACCCCCCTTTGTTGGGGAAAGTGGTGGATAATTGCTCCTATCCCTAATGAAAGGGGTAGGATGGAGCTCGGTCGAGTAGCTTACCTGCATCAGTCTCCTGTTCCAGCATAGTGACGACCGCGTCCCTCTGCCCGCAGGTAGAGGGGGAGAAAAAGATGGGGAAGAGAAGCCAGTCACACTCTCATTCACTCATCCATTCATGCAGTCACACAAGGATGCGCTGCTTGTCTGTCCACTCGGGTGCTAGGTAAGCTACACAACTTGTTGAGCAGCCACCACAGGTCCCAAGGAAAAAGTGTCCGAGGACCTGTGGGCTATATCCCGAAGGTAGAAGGAGGTGAAGGTGGTCTGGTTGGTCCAGACCCCCACCTTCAGGACCTGTGCCTCGGAGAAGTTCTTGCAGAATGCAAGGGAAGGACCATCTCTGTTGCTGCTCGGCGAGAAAAGCCTCTCGCTCGCAAGAGATGGTGGATAACAGCCAGCCGTGAAGATGAAGGGACTGGACTGACTCGTGGTACCGTTCCACGTGTGGCTGGATGAGAAAGTTGTGCCAAGGGGGAAGCTCTCATGGTGCTCCTGCAAGAAGAGCCAGCAGGTCCAGATACCAAAAGGCCTGAGACCATTTGGGAGCCACCAGGATCATCCGGAGATTCGGGGTGACCAGCACTCGGCTGATCACCTTGCGAATCAGACAGAACGGGAGAAAAGAGGAAAGGAAAAGGTTGTTCCACGGGTGTTGAAGAGCGTTCTCTGCAGCTGCCCATGGGTCCGGCACAGCCGAGTAGAAAACCTGAAGTTTCCTGTTGTGCCGGGTGGCGAACAGATCTACGACTGGACGCCCCCACAGGTTGAAGAGCCTTTCTGCCACGTCTGGGTGTAGGCACCATACGTCCTTGGATGTTCCAGGTACGTAGGTCTGAAGGTGGACTGGGTCGGAGGTGAGGGGTGGCCGAGACTCGAAGTGTAGTAGATACCCCTCCCGAAGGACGTCTACTATCCAGGTCTCCGCTCCAAAGCGCTGCCATGTTGCATAATGGCTCCTACTATCCAGGTCTCCGCTCCAAAGTGCTGCCATGTTGCGTGAGGGGGAACGCCATCCCTAGCGTTTCCCACCTCTCTTCAGCTTTTTCTTCCCAGCTCCCCCTCGTGAGAAGGAGGGCTGGGAGGAGGGCTGGTTACGGTCGCTCCTAGAAGAAGTCGAAGGCAGAGTATTTCCCTTGGGCTTGGCCGCAGTAGCTCGAGGCTGCCCAGATGCCTTCGAGACTGCCTGGTGTACTAGACAGTCACTGTCATCAGTGCGCTGTCGCTCCACCGCACCGTCCACCATCTCTCCAGGGAAGAGAGAGGAGGAACTCCGCACCGGTCCGTTGCGAAGACCCAGAGCTGCCTCATGCCCAGCCGACCTGGTCACTCGGGTGAGGACTGCGTTCCTACGCCGAAGAACCAGGTTGGCCCACAGGTTTGCCGTCTGGTGGACTAGGTAGGAGATGACTCTACCTCCAGACTGGCAGTCTCTCCCAAAAGCCAGGTCCCCTTCAAGAGTGATATTTCCCGAAGTGGCCGCGACCTTAGACACCGTGAGAGACCACAGGTCTAACCAGGAGACTGCTTGGAATGCCGCCATGGCGGTTGATTCCAAGGCAAGTGCCTCTTGCTGCGAGAACCGTAAGTTCTCTGACAGGAGCTGCTGCAGAGACACCCCCGGAGTTAGCCTAGCTAGCTCCGGGTAAACCTGATTGGGCGGCAAAGGGTCCTCCGTTGGCACGTAGAATCTCCTCTGTCACAGAGGACCCTCCTGTCTGGAGACGAGAGTCCACCTGGCCCAGCACCGAGTCAGCCAGAGCCGATCGCGGCAGATCCACCGTCGTCTTGGGTTCCTTCTTAGGACCCCAGAACGACTCGAGCCTGGAGGTAGGCTCAGAAGGTGGGAGCGGCGATCCTTCCCCGAGGTCATTGTGCTGACGAATCAGCGCAAATAACCTCTGGATCTCAGGAGTGACCGCATCTTGTGGAGTAGGACCGTCAAGTCCCTCCAACAAGAGAGCCTCCCGAGACCCTCCTCCTTCCAAAGGAGGAACTGGAACAGACCCCTCCCGGTCTCCTCCCGCCAATTGCGCGTATGACCTGGTCGGTCCTAAGACCGTGCCAGGCTCGTAGGGCATCATGTCCTCACGGTCACTCCAGATTACCTCGCTCTTCCCGGCGTAGCCGGAGGAAGTTGAAGGGATCGGAGAGGAAGACCTGACGCTCCCCCATCGCTCACCGGCAGAACCATGTGCTTGGGGGGCTACAGGCGATCGCCAACACATGGTGGCGATCGAGCTGCAGGCCTGGTCGTGTGGCTCTCCGGGAGAGAGTGGCTGGACCGAGAACAACGGCTCCGGTCCCGAGCGTCAGAGGAGCTGCCACTGGTCCCCCTACCCGCCCGGTCCTGGTGGCAGTGGCAGTCAGGGGACCGGCAGAGTCCGCTGTCGCGGTGGGAGCGGGACCTGTCCTCACGGCGCGTCGAGCCGCTGCGGTTCCGGCGACCGAGGGAACTTCTTCCTTGTCTCAAACCGTGGCCGGTCTGGGACCGTCGCGTCCACCCTGGGAACCCACGTATCGCTACGAGAGCGATCGCTTGCTTGGCGGGAGTCACCTGAGCGTCTCTCACCTATCTTCCGCTCCGTGCCTTGGTCCTGGCACCAAGCGAACTCGGAAGCCTGGACTTTGGCTGCATGGTCACCCGCGGGCGACCGCACACTCAGTACCTCTCGCAAACGAGAGGCCGAGACGTTACCTGATGCAGCGGCAGAGCCCCTAGCACCAGGTGAGGAGGTACCGGTGTTAGCCAGTACCCCTCTGGTCCCCGACTTCTTCCTTGCGGAAGGAGAGACAGGCCCCGGGAGGACCAGGGGAAGAACCCTCCGTCACACCGGATCGAGACGGGCCCTTAGAAGTTCCCAAAGGAGACTTCTTAGGGGGGGAAGGAAACAGCCTTCTTCTCCCTCAGCTGTGAAGCCTTGGAAGCCGAAGGGGAAGAGGCGGCAGCAGACGACGACGACGACACCTTCTTCCTCTTCGTCAACTTCCTTAGGACAGTCGTCAGATTCTCCATCCAGGACAGAGCTGGGGCAATTGCCGAAGCAACACGGCCCGGCAGGAGGCGGGGCAGCGGCCAGCAACATCCTGGGTACTGGTGGAAGGTCCAGGGGCGAGCTCTTTGGGCACCGGAAGTCGGGGGCTGGGGCGAGAGCGGCGAACCCAGATGGCGGTGTTATGACCCTCCTCAGAACGCTAGGAAACGGCGCCTGCACTGCAGCTGAAGGGGTCACCGTAGCAGTATGCTGCGTATAAACCAGGTGAGGAGGGGCGGCATACCCTGGGGTCAACACGGTGGTGGTGGTGGTGGTTACCGGACCGTGCGTGACCGGAGCAGAGCCACTCGCCAGGTGATGCAACAGCCCCCGAACACTCGGTGTCCCCTGGAGACCCAACGAGCACCACACCTGGCCGAGGTCGTCACCCGCGGCAGTTGCACCTGAGGAGGCAAAAGTCGGGTTAGTAGGAGGGGTTCCCCCTCACCAGGAGAGAGAGAGAGAGAGAGAGAGAGAGAGAGAGAGAAAAACAAGTCCCACACCGTGCGAATGGAAGACCCCAAGTACAATTGGATGTCAGGGCACCTCGCGCCCCTCCTCCACGCTCGACGGATCGGGCGAAGAGAAGGAGCGAGAAACCAAACCCCTTCCCCCCCACCCGAAGGGGAAGGAGCCATCACGGGAGCCGAGATGGAGGGAGGAAAAAAGACAACATGTCCGTGACCAGGGGAGTAGCCGGAGAACTTTCCGATGACTCCCTGGCAGGCTTACGTCGCTTCCTCCTCCCCTCAAAGCGTGCCCACTGCTCCTCCGACCACAAAATGATATTGTTATGATACAATAAAGCTTGTTCATACTTACCTGGCAGATATATATATAGCTGTATTTTCTGAAGTCCGACAGAATTTAAAAAACTTCCGACACACGCAGTGGTCAGCCAGGTGGTTAGTACCCATTCCCGCCGCTGGGAGGCAGGTATCAGGAACCATTCCCATTTTCTATTCATAATTTTTATTTCCACTGTCCCCTGAGGGGAGGTGGGTGGGTACTTGATTATATATATCTGCCAGGTAAGTATGAACAAACTTTATTGTATCATAACAATATCATTTTGTTCATGAAACTTACCTGTCAGATATATATATAGCTGAATCCCACCGTTGGAGGTGGGAAGGGACAGAATAGAAGGATTTTGGGAAACAAATGCATACAGATGATTTACATCTTGGTTCCACCTGTTAGCATAGCTGACTTCGTGATTACTGTCACCCAAGTCTGCTTCTGCTTTACTAGAGTTGCCAGCGAGGTAGAGACCTATAAAGCTGGTCCACTCCAGATGATCTGTCAACGGGGGCGTGACCACAATGTGACTAGACCATATTGACCATACCATGAGGGCTAAGAAGTAAAATAAATATATATATATAAATATATATATCACCACCTGACCAACCTAGCCAAAGTTAAGGTGTGTTAACTAAGGCTTAAGAGTTAAGAAGTCGCCGTTGTCGGCGACTCAACAACTAAATTAAGAGCTCTTCCTAACCATTTTCTACAGGATAGGATGAGTGGTACTTCTTGCCCCCAAGATTGTGTCTGCAGACACGTATGGCCCTAGCGAGCAGCAGATCTCATATGCCATCTTCACATCTCGCTGGGAGTGTGAAGTGAACACAGAGTTGCTTCGCTAAAACATGGTACTCAGGATGTTGCTGAGTGCCATGCTCTGTTGAAATGCTTCCGAGGCCGCGCCCTCACATGGTGAGCATTCAGTATAAAAAGATTTCAAATCTTTGTGCAAACACAATGAAAGGAGCATTTTTGAAAGAACTCCTTAACACTAAAGCCAGGGTGTTCTTCGATATGGGCAAGTCTGGTCTTTTTCGGAACACTGCAGATTGCCCGAATGACTTCGACTTTCTTGAGTTTTATGTAGATAAAACTTGAGAGACCCGACAGGGCACAGGACTCTCTCTGGCTCCTGCCCACTAACTTGTGCCATCCTTGCTTCCAAACTCCTGGCCGAAGGACAAAACGGGTTTCCATTCTTAGGCCACAACGAAAGGCTTAGAGAGCACACCGCCTTGTGTTCTCTAAAGCCAAAACTTGTGACGATGGCTTAAAATCTCACTAACCCTCTTTGTTGTATCTAGGGTGGTTAGAAGAAGGCCTTCCTGATCACATGCAAGAAGTTAACAGGTAGGAGAAGTTCGAATGCTTTGACATCAAGAACTTCAAACTACGTCTAAGTTCCATATTGAAAGCTTCGATCTGGACATGCACATTCAGTCCGTCTGTACTAAAGTCAGGTGACCGACCAGTTGACCAGTCAGACGAATCAAGGACAGCAAGGCTGTACCCTGAAGACCATAAGGCACTATTCTTCGCTGAAGGATGAGTGTCTGGACTGCCTGGGCGATTCAATCTAAGCAAACCTTGGGGAATTTTCAACGCAACCCAACGTCGTCAGCGAATCAACTCCTGACTCGAGCTTCTGGTGCCAGGAGAAAGGAGCGAGGAGCAAAAAGGCGATTCAGTCCGAAGGAAGAATGCCTGACAGTCCAACCTGGTCTCATGTTACACGATCATCGGGGGTGTATAAACGCAACCGACTTCGTCAACAAGAAACTCAGGGCTACTATATGTCGCCTGATCTCGCACGAGTGTCTGACTCCGAGAAAACAGGTGAGACAAAAAGTAGATGGTGAGCGAGTTTCGAGATTCCACAGAACTCAAAGATCGTGAAGGGCTTTGTTGTTTGACAGACGCAAATCTCTGAGCCCAAAGGCCGTCAACAACATATTTGCGTATTCTTTAATAGTTGTGACTGCCAGCTTATCCCATTCTTCAGACGGAAATGGAAGACGGTAATCTTATTCCTGTCAACATCTCGATAGTCTGAACGTAGTCAGACTCAGAGCGGAGAGGTTATAGGTACCTTTCGAGTTAGAGTAGACCGACTCTCTCGGAAAAGGTCCTTGGAAAGTGAACTAGGAAGGATGTGACCTCTGTGAATCCAGGATCCTGAAGGCCAACATGGGGCGATCAGCGTCATTGTCGCTCCCTGTGACGTCATAAATCCTCTTATTACATTCCTAAGCGATTGAAAAAGGGGAAAAGAGGACTAAACCATCCATCCCCGTTTAATATCATAGGATGGCGTTTAATGGTACCGATCCCGGATCGAGAATAAGGGAGCAGAGAAGAAGAAGCCTCTTCGTCCTCAACATATCGAAGAGAAGAATGAAAGGGCGTCCCTAAAGTCTCCACAACTCTCAACTTACTTCTAAAGAAAGATTCCACTCGGAAGTCAAAAGTTGCTGCCGTCGATCGAGACGATTCGTACAGACTTTTGCAATCGTGTAACGAACCTCTAGAGGATCGTTACATTCTACGCCTGTTGTTATAATAGGCTCTTTCTCGTAAACTCGAGCAGGGACCGAGAGAAGATACTTCTTAAGATATGAGAGAGCTGTGGAATATCAGAGTTGATCTGGACCACTGTTTCCAAAAACTCGTTTCGAGGACTGGAGGGACGACCGAATTGCATTTACTTCTTTCAGATTAAGATCCAGGACATCTGAAACCCTATCCAGATGTCCGGCACTTTCTTTCTATCACCTCAGGTGATAGACGCACTGAGAGATGTTCAGAATCATTCCTAGATCTTGAATAATATTTCAAGTTTCCCGTTAGGAAAAAACTGTGGTCTGAATTGCAGTCTATTCGGGGAAACAAACTTCTTCAGGAAGGAAATGGTCCCCAGCAAGCTCATCCATTCCCTCCCCGAGTATGCTTACTTCCCTAATAAGGCTGCGCTTTGCCTAAGCAGGAGAGCATATAAAAGTACAATGTTGAGGTAGACTCGTAGTTCTATACCGTGCGGTAATGAGCACCGAAAGGATTAAGAGATAACTCTGTTGAACATAGTAAGGCAAAACGAATGCAAAGTTTATTCATTCACGTAAGAAATCCCCTCAATCTTAGGCTAAAGTCCGTGATTGTAGGACAGAGATACAGTTAGTCAGTCAATCCCGCAGGAGAGACGTAACCGCCAGCACAGAGATACGGTTAGTCAGTCAATCCCGCAGGAGAGAGAGACGTAACCTACCGTGCATGACAGCGCACGATCTGTTACTGGCTCGGTTGGACTGGACAGCAGCAGCCAGCAGCTTACGAACGTCGTCTCTTAACTTTATGTCTGGGTTGCCAGCTACCCTATTCTACGAAGAAATAGTTCCGTTATTTTTTGAGCAGAAAGAGAGACTCAAGCTGGTATATTTAAGCGAAACAGAAAACGCTAAATATATAAAAGCGTTTGTGTCATCAGAACACTACCATACAACGGTAAAAGATAAATCGGAAACTCCTGGAAGGCTGCAGGGAGTAACGGTTAAATGTCCTTAAAATAATAGACAACAGACCTCTCGGTTGCCATCCGAAGAGGTAACTACAGCAAGCGTATATGACTTGAACCAACCAGTAGTAAAATAACGCAAGGCAAAATATTTTATTATATGACAATAAAGTTTGTTCATACTTACCTGGCAGACATATATATAGCTGAATTTGGAAATACAGCTACATACATATCTGACAGGCAAGTTTCATGAACAAAACTTAGAGAATCGAAGCAGACAGCTCAAGCTTCTTATGTTATTGGACATAAGCGTTCATTGACGTAGTCTACAAGTCTATTTCTTGTACGAGTCTGCGAATGACGAATGAGAGCTCTTCCAAATCTTGTCAATAAGAGCTTATTCGCTTACGCAATATCAAGTTAATGAGATGTTTGTCAATGAGAACTAACCCATTTACGGGACAAAGAGATATTTTGTCAATGAGGGGATACCCACTTACTTGACAAAACGATAGTATATTGTCAATGGGGGAAAGTCACTGAATTGACAAAACGTAATCCAGGAAGTCGAGCATTTTATTTTCCGATTCCCGTCTCAAACGAGGAAGTGGCAAGAATCCTGTTAAGAGACAGGGCTTACGGCAGGTAGAACGACGATGTTCAATTCGGCAGCGTAGTCCCGACTAGAAACTAACAAAATCTATCATCTGAAAAACCCTTTCAGATGGGCTAAAAAGCTTGCAAAATTATCCTGGGAAGAGGAAAAAACTCTCCAACCAGCTTCCTCTCCCGTATCACAACTAATGCCTGCTAAAGCTTAAAATTTATTGGCAGTATGGCAAAGGAAGTCCTGTCTTGCGCTTTCCTGAAGAGCGTCCTTTTGATGAGTGCCTTTGCAAGAATCCTACTGAACGTCACCGAGAGTCCTGACGTGCAGGACGTCGAGCCTTTACATAACCCGTAACTGCCTTATCGCAAAGTCTTGACTGCGGTAGAGAAAACGAGATCTTCCCTTGAGCTTTCCTTAACTCCATCCACCTTTACGAAAAGCAATATAATATTGACAGAGACCTCTTGAATTCACGAAACCCGAGGTCTTGCTGGGTTTCGAAGACGAAGTTGTCTGTTCACTTTATGCTTCCTCCGAAGCACTGCTTACTTCACATTCTTGAGGCTCAAATCTTAAACAAGAGCTTGAAGAGTTCAACAGAAACGTTCAGCCAGGAGACAAACCTGGCGTGTGCTGGCGCGCGCTCGGCGTCCACTGGCGCGCGCCTGGCGTCCATCCGAGCGTCCCGTTCAAGCCGAGCGTCAAAAGAAGCGTGCAGAAAAGCGTCCCGCTCCTGACAGGCGTCAAAACAGCGAGAGAAACTGCCTTCTTTTCATATTTCTCGGTGGAAAGACGTACACGTGATCAGCGACGTTCGCCTTCTTACTTCTCACTGAAACGCATAACGAGAGAGAGAGGGGACGTGAAGCGTCCTCTTCTATAAAGCTTCTATTTAGGGGCGCGAGTCCTTCCGAGAGCTCCAACCCCTGCACGGGGAGGACGCCTCGGAGGACGAGAAGCAATCCTTCGAGATTCGTGCACGTGCATGATCTTCCGCAGCCTGGGAAGCGTCAACAGGTCCTACCGAAGGGACGCCAGATCGATGTGGGTTCCCCGTAACCCTCCTTCGGCTTTCGACATGCCCTCTCCCTGGTCCTGGGAGTCCGACAGAGGTCCAGGCCTAGAGGCGTTATGGGCGGATCTGACGTTCCCTCCTGACGAGAGAGAGGACGTGAAGCGTCCTCTTCTCTAAAGCTTCTTAGAGGGCGCGAGTCCTTCGGAGAGCTCCAACCCTTGCGCGGGGAGGACGCCTCGGAGGACGAGAAGCAATCCTTCAGGATTCGTGCACGTGCACGAACTTTGGCAGTCTGGGGATTTTCATCAGAAACTCGCCGAAGGCACGCCAGATCGGTGGGGGTTCCTCGTAACCCTCCTTTCTGGCTTTTCGACCCATTGCCCTCTCCCTGGGTGTCCTTGGGGATGTCGACACGAGGTCTAGACCTAGAGGCGTTGTAAGGCCGATCTGACGCACCCTCCACTACACAAGGGGCACTGTCACTGCACTTAGCCACTTCACTATTGCTCTCTAAAGCAAGCACTTTCGATTCTAAGTTACAAATCGAAAGAGTATAATAGAAAGGGCAATAACCTCTACAGACACTGTTTTAGGGCCCGAAGGCAACATTACAGGGTTAGGAGTAACAATAACAGAAGTAGCACTCTTCACAACAATGAAGGAGAGCGATCACCTCTCGCAGACATATTCATAACCCGTAGGCCATACTATAGGGTTAGGCAAAATAAAGTCTACAGGAAGGTTAGCAGGTTCACTACCCTGACTTTTGTTTACTGATTAATTGCGTACATACGAATCATACTTTTTCCTTACGGAATTAGACATGTTTACTGATTAATTGCGTACATACGAATCATACGTCTTCCTTACGGAATAGACAAAGTCTCACACTCCTTACATGACAAATCTCAACAAAGAAGCAAGACCCATACCCCTCGTGCATACCATGTGCGGATCTACCGAAGCTTTCGGTAGCCACACCCTATCTTTGCAGACAACCCCCTCTGAAACTACCCTAACTAGATTCAGATATCTTATGCAAAAATGAATCAAATTCAAATCAATTTAAGATAGCGTATGCCTAGCCACAAATCCAAGTAAATAAATCAAAAGACAATTAGGATACTTAGCGGCAATGAAGTTTCCAAAATCCTAAGACGGAGGTACTGAAAACAAGTGTTTTTCAGCACCGGCGACAGAAAAATTATGAATAGAAAATGGGAATGGTTCCTGATACCCGCCTCCCAGCGGCGGGAATGGGTACTAACCCACCTGGCCGACCACTGGCGTTGTGTCGGAAGTTTTTTAAATTCTGTCGGACTTCAGAAAATACAGCTATATATATATCTGACAGGTAAGTTTCATGAACAAAACACAAATATCACAGGGCTCGGCGCGGGAGCATTCGTGCCCCCGACACCGAGCACACAATTCATGAGGATCAACCTCCAAGAAGGAGCAGAAGGCCCCACACTTACGGCCCTCCACACCAGGGCAAATCCTGCGGCTGATGGGGGGGGCGTGGGGAACTCTCCAGCTCACGAGAATCCATAATAATGGTAATAAAATACAAAAGCATAAGTACTTACAGTACTTTACACAATCACACAAGAATAGCAAACCAAGATTGAAGAAACAAAGCATACGACGAAAGGCGGGCAGAGAGAAGTGGAGAACACATCTGTCACACAGCGCGGCCGAAAGCAAAGTGGATCTTCACCTTCCAGTCGCGCGGTGCGCTGACTGTCGGACAAGCAGTTAACTACCGAACTCCCTTGTTCGAAGCTTACGACCAGTTCCAGCTGCCGCAAGTTACATTCCTATTGTTAAAGGACCAATGGTTTGTATTGCGTATCGGAACAAATACATATCACATAATCACTGCAACTCCCTTTGGAAAAACTGTAATTATTAAGTAGAGTTACCACACCAAAGACCTAAATTAGCTCTCACAGGGCTGGCTAAGAAGCGCTTTGATATGAAGCAAATGAACATGATATTTTGACCTGTGTTACAGATGCTTCCATATCTGAAGCAAGCACTATGCCTGGGCAAGTAACAAGCAACTTTGATTTATGACTGCAAGACTAACTGACTACATACTGTGCTCTCAATAACTATCTCAGGCATAATGTAAGAACTCCCAATGTATTCAGTGGGTTTCCTTCATGAGACTGATGAAAATACTGAATTATACTTAATATTCACCAAATGGTACAAAGGAGAAGTCAACTATAATATCAAGAGAAAATACATCTTGAAATTGACACTTATCTCATATGATACTTCACTAACCTTCTTTGGCTCTGGAATTTCCCCATCCGTCAATGTCCTCTTGTGGGATTTGCTGGATGACGGTTGCTCGTCATCAGAACTCTCTCTCTCCTTACGATCTTTTTTCTTTTTCTTCTTCTTTTTCTTCGACGGTGAATCAAAGCCTAAAAAAGTTTAGAGGTTGAGAGAATTCTGACAGATGAGAATTCATTAAACATTTAGCATTTCTATGGGTATTTTTTTTATGGTAAAACCTCTAATTTCCTATACAGGCAGTCCCCGGCTTACGACAGGGGTTCTGTTCTTGAGACGCATTGTAGGCCAAAAATCGTTGTAAGCTGGAAAATCGTCAAAAATCCCAAGAAAACCTTACTTTCAATGCTTTGGGTGCACCAGTACTCCTCATTTAATGACGGGGTTCTGTTCCAGCGACCACATTGTTAAACGAATTTGTCGTTCAACGTGTTATTCTCTTTATTTAGACTAACAGCATTAATTTTCAGTCAAATATTATACACAGAACTAGTTTCCAATATAGCCTACTAATTGGCAAAGTTCTGACAACACTTATTGCTCATATACGTATTTTAACTTTATCATTTTATAACTTCATAATGTATAATTTTCATTAAAATAGTGTACTTTATTTAACACATTTGGCCTACTTTCCCAAGTTAGCCTACTAGTAAGTCAATACAATACTAAGTCAATAGTCAATACAGTGCTCAACTCTTCTAAAAATCTGCATATTATTTAGCAGCGACTTTCATATTCTAAATTTGGTATTTCATAATTATTGCTATTAGTTTCATCATTTATTTTTATTGTAGAGGGTAGCGAGATGAAAAAAATGAATAAATTTCAGCGATGACAGGGCATTTGAATGTTGCCGTCAAAACGTAAACAAAGCGCAACGCCATCCATTGAGGAAATTGAAAACAACTATTCGCTAAGGGGATAAGCATTTTCTAACACATAAAGATTTATGCTTGCACTTCGTACCTCTAGTATCATCTGAACTCATGGGTGACATATTGAATACGCATGTAAATACACAGCTGTATAAAAATGATCAAACTGTATTACATGTAAGTCTTTCAAGCATACTAAGAGTAAGGAATTCGTGCATGCTAAATGTCTCATTGTTTTGATTAAAAGGTATGACTTGGTAGAGACTTCTCAAGTGGAATATTTAAAAAAATATATGAATTTTCAAGTTAATATAAAAAACATATTTGACATCACACATTTTCTTTCATTACTAAGAATTCACACATTTTCTTTTCATTACTAAAATATTCTCACTAAAACAAAGGAGATATGGCATAATTTTTGCTGTCTTGAAGTTGTAAACAAACGAGGCATCACCCGTTTGGTTGGGCAACGAACTAATGGTGGCTGAATCAAGCCAACCAGGGGAGTTCCCAGACCTTAGAATGCCTTATTTATTGTTTTAGCCATAGATTTCAAGGTTTTCAAAACCTAGTCTAGGCTAGATTATTGGCACTGAATAGCCTTTCTCTTAGCCACCATTGGCAATGTTTTTATTCTCATTTTATGGTTTTTTTTTCTCTCTCTTCATGTTGTCGTCGTAACTCCAAATTGTTTTACGAGAACGTCGTTAAATGATGATTACATGTATTAAAAACTAAGTAAACTGCAATTTTATTCATTTTTCATAAAAAAAAAGGCCAAATATTGATTATTTTGCATGATTATTTTGCATTTTTGGAGTCATATTTCTTGTTATATCGGTGTCGTAAGCATTGTAACCCTGGAACATGTGTTGTAAACCTGGAAAGCATTTCTGATGAATATACCTGAAAAGCGTCATAACCTCGGAACGTCGTAAGCTGAACTTGTCATAAGCCGGAGACTGACTGTAGGCAGTCCCCGGGTTACGACGGATTCGGCTTACGACGTTAAGGCACTTTTCAATTATATTCATCAGAAATTATTTCCAGGGTTACGACGCCTCCAAAGCTGATCTGGCAGAAGAAATATGACACCAAAAATGCAAAATAATCAATATTTGAAGGTTTTTTTGATGAAAAATGCAATAAGAATGCAGTTTACATATTTTGAATGCTTCCAAAACATTAAAACTAAGGTTTTCTTAGGATTTTTTATGATGTTCCGGCTTACGACGATTTTCGGGTTACAACGCGTCTCAAGACCAGAAGAAATGACTTCTGGAGAGGGATTGAAGCCCGTTGAGAAGTTAGATAAATTGATATCTAACCACTCAGACCCTGAGTGATGTACAATGATATATGGGAGAACCATTGTATAGGGAACCAAAGAGAAACTTTGACTGTCCAATAGCAAACCAATACACCAGGGTTTGTACTACTCCCAACTACTCCTTGCCAAGGAGTGGAGCATAAGCTACCGAAGAGAGGGTTTGATATTTGTATATTAAGCAACCACACCATCAGTATGACTACCTTACTCACCTGTATCAGACCAGTCCAGCGAATGACGTCTCTATTCCTTAACCCTCTTACGCCGGAGCCCTAAAAATCAAAACGTCTCCCGTATGCCAGGCCTGTTTGGAGTGAGCGCGGAAGTGGAAAAAAAAATTTTTTCAAAAAATTACAGCGCGCGTACTTTTGAAGATTAAGAGTTCATTTTTGGCTCCTTTTTTTGTCATTGCCTGAAGTTTAGAATGCAACCATCAGAATGAAAATAATATCATTATCATATGTAAATAATGCATTATAGGTAGGCGAAAAAAAAATTTCATACATAATTGTATTCAAATCACGCTGTGCAGAAAACGGTCAAAGCTAACTAGTTACTTTTTTTTGCGTTGTATTGTACACTAAATTGCAATCATTTTGATATATAATACATTGTAAAACAATAAAAGCAACACCGGAAAAATATTATCACAAAATGATGTACGAATTCGTAACGAGCGGACGTAAAAAAATGTTATTTTCAAAAATTCACCGTAATTCTAAATAATGTTCTAGAGACTTCCAATTTGTTTCAAAATTAAGACAAATGATTGAATATTACGATACTGTAAGAGTTTTAGATTAGAATTGCAGATTTCGACCATTTCGGACGAGTTAAATTTGACCGAATGTCGAAATTTTAATATATATATTTTTTTTATATGGACATATTTCGAAGATGGAAAAAGCTACAACTTCAATTATTTTTTATTGTATTCTTCATGAATTTGCACACATTTTGATATATGAAACTCTATAAAAAGGCTAATATGAAAAGGAGCAAATATTAGGATAATGCCATGTACGTATTTCGGAGACTTGCGGCCGCGAATCGGCGCGCGTGAAGGTGAAGGTAAATATATTTTTCAAAAATTCACCATAAATCACAATATTGTTTTAGAGACTTCAAATTTGTTTCAAAATGAAGAAAAATGACAGAATATTACTAGGCCGTAAGAGTTTTAGCTTACAATTGCGTTTTCAACTATTTCGGTAGAGTCAAATTTGACCGAACGTGGTTTTTTTTCTATTTATCGTGATTTATATGCAAATATTTCGAAAAAAGAGAAAAGCTACAACCTTCAATCATTTTAGTTGTATTCTACATGAAATTACGCACATTTTCATATATAAAACTTTATGTAACAGCTAATTTTAAATGGTGCAAACATTTCGACAATCGCACAAAAAAATTCTGATTTTTTCGGAAGTTACCGCGCGAACGTAATGTTTTTCTTTTCATAAATTCACCATAAATCGAAATATTGTGCTAGAGACTTCCAAGTCGTTGCAAAATTAAGGTAAATGATTGAATATTACTAGAATATAAGAGTTTTAGCTTACAATTGCGTTTTTTCGACCATTTCGGGTAGAGTCAAAGTTGACCGAAAGTTGAAATTTTTGCACTTAACGTTATTTATATGAAAATATTTCAAAACTGATAAAAGCTACAACCATGGGTTATTTTTTGTTGTATTGTGCATGAAATTGCGCACATTTCCATATATAAAACCTTTATGTAACGGCAAATTTAAAAGGGTGCAAACATTAGGACAATCGCACGAAAAAATTTATTGGAAGAGTTATCGCACGAACGTAAGGAAAAGGTTTTTCATAAAACTCACCATAAATCGAAATATTGTGCTAGAGACGTCCAATTTGTTGCAAAATGAAGGCAAATGATTGAATATTACTATAATGTAAGAGTTTTAGCTTACAATTGCGTTTCTCGACCATTTCTGTAGAGTCAAAGTGACCGAAGGTTGAAATTTTTGCACTTATCGTTATTTTATATGCAAAATATTTCAAAACTGATAAAAGCTACAATCATGAGTATTTTTTAGTTGTATTGTGCATGAAATTGCGCACATTTTCATATATAATACTTCATGTAAAGGATAATTTAAAATGGTGCAATAATTATGTCAAAGTGACGAAATAATTTCCGAGATGTGTCACTGATACTTTTTAGTGCGATAAGAAAGAAATTCGCGCTTGCGCGCCTGCGTAGCGATTGTAAACAAAACAACGCCTTGATCCGTGAACTCCCAGCATCCCCCAAGGCGCGTGATACAAAAGTTTTCGGCTGGTAGGCCTATAAGTATTTTTTCCGCGAATTTTTTTTAAAAAACTTTTTTGAGCCGACGTATGATACGTCCAATCGGCATACGGGAGACATTTTGACTCGACGTTTAATACGTCCAATCGGCGTAAGAGGGTTAACCTGCCCGAAGGAAGAAGGAAAGGTACAAGAGAAAGAAGAAGACAAGCCAACTCACTCATTCTCTCATCCACACAATCATCTTAGGTAAGATACAAAAGTGCCCTGTTAAGGGCAACTATGAGTTACACAACCTGTTGGGCAGCCACCACAGGCCCCAGGGAAAACGTGTCCGCAGATTTGTGGGCAACATCCTTAAGATAGAAAGAGGTGAACGTGGGCTGGCGAAACCAAGAACCAGCACTCAGCACTCTATGTACAGCCAAGTTCTTTTTGAAAGCCAGAGAGGGACCAATACCCCAAACGTCATGCGCTCTAGCCTGCACAGACATGGTGGTGGAATCATCAAGAGTCAAGTATGCCTGTGTGATAGCTTCCCATATCCAAAAAGAGATAGTAGTATTCTTAGATATCTCTTTCTTCGTACAGCCTGTGCTAACAAAGTCTGTAGCAGCCTGGTCTAAGGTGCCGAGTCCTTTTAAGATAGCAATGAAAGGCCTGGACAGGGTACAACAAAAGCTCTTGAGCATCTCTACCCACAAAGACTTTCAGTGAATGAATGGAAAACGAAGTGAACCTGTCATCGTGCACAGAGGGATTTTGGGTCTTGGCCACAAATTCCGGGACAAATTTGAAGGGCATCGACCTCCAACCCCTAGTATGCTTCACATCATAGCTTAGACCGTGGAGCTCTCCTACCCTCTTCGAAGATGACAAGGACAGAAGGAAAACTGTCTTGAGCGTCAAGTTCCTGTCAGATGAGTGATGCAAGGACTCATATGGACTCTTAGTGAAGCTCTTGAGAACCAAGAGAGCTTGAGCTCTCTAGGAACTCGACTGCTCAAACCCCTTAACTACCAAGGAAAGTTCCCAGGAAGAGGAGATGTCGATACCTCTAAGGCATAACACCAAACTCAGGGCCACCCTGTAGCCTCTAATGGCAGAAACGGACAAATGTTTCTTGTCTCTGAGGAAGTTTAAAAAGTCTGCTATTCGCTGCATAGAGGTTGTGAGTGGAGAAAAACCATGTTTATGACAACAGTAGATCGCCCATTTGCCTTGGTAAACCGCAGCGGTCGACTTTCTGAGACTGCTGGACATATGCCCTGCTGTTCTCTGAGAAAAGCCTCTCGCTCGGAGGAGATACTTGATAGCCTCCAACCATGAAGAGACAGGGATTCTACTGACTGGTGGAACCTTTCCGCATGGAGCTGACACAGGAGGTCACCAAGGGGGAATTTCCCTCGGAACCTCTGACAACGACGACAGCAGATCTGGGAACCATTCCACCTGAGGCCACAGAGGGGCTACCAAAGTCATCCTGAGACCCTGTGAACTCATTAGCCTGCTCAGAACTTGATGGATCAAACAAAACGGAGGGAAGGCATATACCTGCAGGCTGTCCCAGGGATGTTGGAATGCATCCTCTGCTAATGCTAAAGGATCTGGAACCACTGAACAGAATATCTCCAGCTTCCTGTTGAAGTGAGTCGCAAAAAGGTCCAGCATGGGTCTTCCCCAAACCTGGAAAAGCTTGTCTGCTACCACTTGATGAAGGGACCACTATGTGCCTAGTATCTGATCCCGACGACTGAGTTTGTCTGCGACCACATTCCATTTGCCTGGGATATACCTGGCTGAGGGCTATACCAAATTGCTGACCGCCCACTGGTGAACCTCGACAGTCAAGGCATGAAGTTGAAGAGAAACCAGGCCTCCCTGCTTGTTCACATAGGCTACCACCATGGTGTTGTCCGACATGAGAATGAGAGAATGACCTTCTACCTTCTCCCTAAACTCCTGCAGACCCAGGAAGGCTGCCTTCAACTCCAAGACTTTGATATGTTGCTGCTTGTCCTCCAAACTCCAAACGCCTGAAGTAATGAGGCCGCCTAAATGAGCCCCCCAACCTGTGAGGGAGGCGTCTGAAAACAGAAGGAAGTCCGGTGGAAGAGAATGCAAAAGGACACCCTTCGAAAGATTCTGGTCGTCCAACCACTCACTTCCAGAGACAGAGGAACCTTTAGCACGGGTAAGTCCCCCGCCGGAGACCAGAATTCTCCCAGTCTCCATAGCAGACACCGAAGATGAAGATGAAGACGCCCATGAGGGACCAGCTTCTCAAGGGAAGACAACACTCCCAGAAGAACCTGCCACTGATGAGCTGACTGATGTTGTTCCGAAAGGAAGTTGCACGCCACCACCCGCAACTTCTCCAATCTATGATCCGATGGGTAAACTTTTGCCACTGTCGTATCGATGACCATGCCCCAGGTAGAGAATCCTTTGACTGGATATGAGGTTTAACTTTTCCTGGTTGACTACGATGCCCAGTTCCAGTCAGAACTGAAGTAGACAATCCCTGTCCTGCAGCAGCTTTTCCCTGGAAACTGCCAAGACCAACCAATTGTCGAGGTACCTCAGCAAACAGATCCCCTGAGGATGGGCCCAACTTGACACGAGAAAGAAGACCCTTGTGAACACTTGAGGGGCTGTTGTCAGCCCGAAACATAGGACTTTGAACTCGAAGACCTTGTCCCCAAGAGAGGAGCGAAGGAACTCCCTGGACGTCGGATGAACAGGGATTTGGAAGTATGTGTCCCTAAAGTCTATCATCAGCATGAAGTCGACTTCTCTCGCGGCTGCCAACACCGAATGCGAGGTCTCCATCTTGAACCGCATCTTCCTGATGAAGTGATTCAAGGTGGATAAGTCGATCACAGATCTCCATCCTCCCAACGCCTTGGGCACCAAGATGTGACTGTAAAACCCCAGAGACAGATGCACCACTTCCTCTATCACATCCTGCGGCTTGTTCGACAGAGGAGGAGAGAAGTCGAATGGCAGTAGGTACCCCACCAGAAGGACATCTACCACCCACTTCTCTGCTCCACAACTCTGCCACTTGGCCCAATGGCCTGCCAGGCACCCCCCAACCTGTGGCGTAGGAGAGTGAAAGGCGCCTTACCTACTGATGGCCCCATTTACCTTGGGCCCCTTCTTGGCTTAAAGGAACGAGAGCGAAAGGGACGTTGATCCTCTGACCGAGCTGAGTCGAACGGGAAGGCCCTGCCGAACTCGAAATCCTTGACGGACTACCAGGCGACGATCTTCTTGACTGCTGCTGGACAGGGGGGAGAGGAGGAGGAGCCAGACATCTCCGAGAATGAGACTCCGACTTAGATACGGCCTGGTGCACCAGTCTGTCTTTGGTGTCAGCCCAGCGACGGTCTACTGCATTCTTGAGCTCGATCCAAGGAAACAAATATTGAGACTCCAACAGATCTCCGTTCCTCAATGCCAGCAAGGACTCCATGTCAATTGATCTCTCCATCCTAGACAAAGCCGCGTCTCTTCTAATCAGAAGGTTAGCCCATAAATCAACACTGAGGTGAGCCATATACGAAAACGCCTTGCCTCCGGACTGCAACAGACTGGCAAGCGTCGATGCACCCACCAACCCTTCTGGGGACCAGTCAGAAGCTATCTTGGCAATGACCACAGACCAGAAGTCCAGCCAAGAAACTGTCTGCAACATGGAGGCTGCTGTAGATTCCAATGCTGAGGCATCTTGCGGAGACAAGGACGAGCCACCGCCCTCACCTGCTCCAAAGTCAATCCCGGCTTCAGGCGAATGACGTCTAGGTTAAGATGGTGCAACATAAAAAAATCAGAGTTCAAAGCATGGTACTTCCTATGTCTCGTGAGAGGTGGGGGTAGTAGCTTGGCAGAACCCCTAGAGCGAAGCAAACCGTCCCGGTCCGAAACAGGGGCGTTAACCTTATGCAAGACCAACTGGATGTGCCCCGATAAGGAAAGCTGAAGAGATGATTTGGGATCCTGCACAGCTCCCACAAAGCCTTCCAAGCAAGGAGTGTAAGACGACCGAGCCTGAGTCCTACTTTCCAAATTGTTGAACCCATGAATGAGATCAACAACTTCCGAAAAGGAAGACAAAAACTCTTGTGTGTCTCCCTCCTCCTGCACCGGCAATGGAGACCGACGACGAGAAGGATGTGTAGGCTCCTCTAAGGCACCTTCCCCTTTAAAATTAAAGTTAGGATCAGCAGCCAAACAGCACAAAACACCAACTAACCTGTCTGGGCTGGGTCCATGCATCGGCTCCCGAGACGAACCCACTATAACACTAGGAACATCACTACGTACTCCTCCAACAGATGACTCGTTAACATGTCCATGAAGGGTCAAGGGTGTGGCAGACATACGAACGTAAGTTAGAGAGGAATCCCGAACACTCGAGATCAAAGAAGAATCCCCGAGTCGAACTCTTGGAAGCACCAGTGAGAGGGACAGGCAAACACTCCGGCTGCACCAACTCCGCACTCACCACCTTCGACCTCTTGACAGGAACCTTGAGATCCTTACGGCGACGAATAGGCCCTGGAGAAGAAGGAGAACTTGCATCATGTGCACGGACAGGGGAGGTTGCAACACACTCAAGATGTGCATGGAGGGGGGAGGTTGCAACACGCTCACAATGTGCAGACGGGGGAGGTTGCAACATGCCCAAGATTCGATGCAGAAGACGAAGCAGCCACTGCAGATTGCACAAAGGAAGATACACTAACACTCTTCGAAACACTAACAATCTCGAGAACATGTCCGCGTTGTTCCTCCCTCGTAGGCGAAGAAAGAGCAAAGTCCTTAGCCTTCCAATGCTTGATACGCCGACGTGGTGTAGAGGGGGAAGAGGGAGAGGACGACGGCACTGGTTTCTTATGCCATCTCTTCGCAGGAGGCGGGGATGAAGAAACACGTTTCCTTCCAGTCCTCCCAACCAACAAGGCAGCCAACTTATCATCCAAAACAGTCCAACCTCTTAAGCACTGCCTGGCATATAACCTCAGACTGATCTGCAAGAGAAGGCTTCGATGACATGGAAGGGAGATGTAGCGCACTGGGCGGCACAGATGACGTTACGGCTGAGAGAGGCAGTGCAGAGGAGACGACTGGGAGTGACATCATCGATGGGAGTAATGCCACAAGTGGTGATGACGTCACAGGATCCCCTAGGTGTGAAGGGGAATCAGACGCCACTGGCTGAGGAATACACAATGACGGATCCCGTGACGTCATCAACGGGGCTGACGCCACGGCTTCCCTCCAACTCAAAGAAGCTGCATCAGTCACTGGCGGAGGGCAGAGCAATACAAGATGGCTGACCTCAGCTACCCACGAAGACAAGGCTGGGAGGAGGGGGGATAGCCTGGCCAGCCTGAGGAGGGGGGTAGCGAGCCTCCATAAAGTAGGCTAGCAACCCCTCCAAGGACAGGGGAGCCCCTAGCCTGAGCGTCCAAATCGCAGCCATCTTGGACGCCTCCGACTCTGGAATAAACGAGAATGATGAAAAAAAAAAACTCCCCCATCCCGGGAATCAAATTAACTCCCGGAGGAGAAGGGGCGACATTACAAACATCAGCCTGGTGGCCTCCCGATACTTTCCAGCGACGAATCAATGGAAGAAAAGGAAGGAGACAGGAACAACACAACTATGGGGGGTGAATACTGCAGGAGACAAAGCATCGGGAAGAGGCAAAAAACCTTCCCAAGAAGGAGGAGTCAAAACCCTCTGATGCTCTCTCTTGCTATTAAACGACTTCCACTGCTCCTTAGGCCATGCCCGGCATTCCGTGCAAGGATTCGTTATAGTACAAAAATTAGAATGGCACCTACTACACATGATGTGTGGATCAGTCGCCGCCATAGCCAAAAAAACTAGAACACGGAAAACCTGGAATTCCGGGGCACACACGTTGACAAGGCCGAGAAGGAGCAGAAGCAGCCATAATATCAGCCAAACACACACACACACACACTAAACACAAGGAAAACAGGCAATGAACCAGGTAAAGGCCAAGAGAGGTTAACCACGACTCTTGCCCAGGAGGTTAAAGAAAAGACTGACACGGAGGCGTAGGTGAATGGTCCTTGACCATTCTTCACCCCATATACGCATGCGTTGCCAGATATCACAAGATTCCTTGCTTTCATCTGGTGTTTAACCGGATCCAGCTAATCGCTAGAAATTATCCTTTTGTTAAGACCGAAGGTTTGTTCGTGTATGAACAACAAAAATTCGCTACGGCAGATTTTAAATTTTAGCTGCCTTTAGTTAGAAACTATAGCTATGTAATTACTTGGTAAGTTACATATACAAAAATCCTAATTAATGCATACATATAAGCATTGCTTATAAAGTCAACAAAGACCAAAATTTCATTATACGTAGAGCAGTTCTAGAGAGGTTACTACAAAAAAAAAAATAAAAGCTTTTAATGATCAAAACTGGGTGTACTATATCAAACATGCAACACCTTGCGCAGCTTGAAAAATACTGAGCGTTCAACAACATTAAAAATGTAATAGAAGCATTGTACATATCTTGTATGAGCAACCAAAAGCTCAAGACTTCAAAAAATTTACTCATTCTTAATCAATTGCTTAAAGCAGCCAACACAAGCAATTAGGGAGAAACCAATTTGAATTACAAAAATGGTATAGCTATCTGGGGAAACTAAATCACACAACACAAGCAATTATGTAAGAAATCACAATTTTTGAAAGTAATTTGTATTTTTCCTAACTATACAAACTTGAGGTCTGTACATGAGTAATTACTTTCAGCGTAGCTGGAATTATGGCCGTTAAATTCTTGAACAAGGTGGTTAGTCAGTAACTACCATGTGGCAGCCAGGTAGGCCTGCCTGCCCAGATGTAAACACTCCACTTTGACTTTCGGCCCAGGTTCAGATTGAGGGGTGGCATGAGATGGGCATATATGTAAAGAACCTCAGGTTTGTAGAGTTAGTAAAAATACAATTTACTTTCAAAAATTGGGATTTGTTCTTACACGATATACAAACCCTCGGTCCTTTACATGAGGAAGACTCACAGATTGGTGAGAGGAATGCGAGTGAGCCTCTGGAACTGACTGGAGTTCTGCACACCTAGGCTATTCCTCCTGGTCATAAGAGCGAGGAGGAGTGCTCTGCCTCTGACAACTTGATCGGAATATAGGAGCTTCATGATCAAGAGTCAGACTTCTGGGCCTTTTTGAAATGAGTGAGGAATCGTACCTCATCCGAAAATGGGCTGGGAAGAATATTTAGAGTCAGAGGCATTAATGCAAAGGAAGGAGCAGTATTGCTTCTATGATTCTGACAAGAAAAAAGAGAAAGGAAGCTCTGTGTGTAAGCTTACCGCATTAATCGCCCAACCAGCCAGTGTAAGTTCGAGTCCTATCCTCAACCCGAAGGAAGAGGTGGGGAAGGTGGAGAGGCCAGTCACTCTCGCATCCTTCCTAACTCTAGAACCATACACCATAGGCGAGAAGCAACTTGTCCTCTTGAAGGAGCCAGGTAAGCAAACACAACCTACAAGCATCCACAACCAGTCCAAGGAAAAGCGGTTCCAAGGACCTGTTGGGCAGACCCGAAGGACGAAAGATATAAATATGGTCACAATGAGACCTCATCTATCTTCCTTTCCGACATATTCTTCGGAGTGATGAAATGTACCCATATTCACTTGACTATCCAAATGCAGATTAGTGTCATCGGACACTTCTGCAATGGTAGTCCGCAGCGGATAAAGACACTGACACTCAATGATGGGTGCCAATCCTTTATGGGTACAGCAACACGTCAATAGGACAAAGTAATGACTGATCTGGATCAACCAATGCCTAGTCCACAGCGTAGCTCATGACAGACTCGGACTGACTGTGCTTCATGCATGATCGCATCCGAGACGTAGTCACAACATGACACCCGCCTTTTGAAGGGTTATGCTCAGAACAACCATACAAATCGTCTATTTAGTTTGCCACCGATGTTGGGAGACGAGATGATGTTTCTCTCAAGGCATGCGCACATCAGATGATAGTCAATTGCCTTCTAGAGACCAAGGTCCTTGTGATAAACAAGACAGAAGTTTCTCATCAGTAGTTGAATCTCAACTAAGGAGAAACAATACTATATTACTATTGAATGACTAAGGTGAATGCGGACCTAAGTCTTCACAGTTGAATCGAGAGAAGTTCCGTAGATGACACCAACCAGTGAAGACGGCTTTAACCCGTTGTTTTACAGAGGACTGAAAAAGCTAAACCTCCATTTCATTGCTGCTCGGAGAGAAAGTCGGAGTTTGCAATGAAAGCGGAGCATCTTTCAGTAATGAAAACAAAGGGAGTGTACTGCCTGAAGAACCGCTTCTCATGGGTTTGATCAGGGAGGAGGTTTCTATTTACTTTGGAAGTAGAGCTAGTAGGGCAGGGAACTGGCGAAGTCTTCCATTATTCATTTACAATTCGGGGTGAACAAAGAATAACTGAACACCTTACGAATTAGGAAATGTATATTAGCAGACAAACTCAGATTGTCTGAAGAATATCATTCTGAGTCATTGCAGTAGCAGGTCTGATGAAGTGGAAGACTAGACTACAGACTTCTGTTATACCTGAGGTAAACAGAAAGATAACAAGTCTAGTGAGATATATCTCTGTCTGACAATTCTCACAATGGCAAAATCCGGTGCAGGAGAGATGAGCATACACGTATGTGAGAATTCCAGCCAACCAGAGACCTAAGTCTGTGATTGCCAGGCAGAGATTTGAATTGGTAATCAATCCTCGATAGAGGAGAAACAATACCAAACCGCAATATCTAGGAGAGCAAGCAGTACTGACTGAGGCAGCGCCATACACCGCACGCTCAACTTGTTGTCATCCTGAGTTGCCTGGTATTCCATTCCATGAAGGAAAGCATTCGGCTAGACCACTGAGCGCAAAAAAAGATACACTCGAGCATCTGCATTTTTAACCGATATGGGAGGGAAGAAAACCTTCCTATTCAGTGATAATACAAATGCTGTGATGCTATTGGTAAAAATACCACTAGATATCTTAAAATCAAAACCGGTAACTCTTGAACTCTTGGGAGGCCTGAAAGGCTGTCCCGAGTTCCAGGTCAATTAAGAGAAGATACTATTCGTTTCGGTCACATAACCGTAGAGTTAACTTTTATGTGCCTAATACTCGGACAATGCAACTGATAAAAGAAGCAAGTCGCGAGAGAAATATACGCAGTATATTTGTAGGTTCCTGTACATCGCACTCCAGCCTAATTCTTCTTCATTCGAGGAACAAGAATAAGGACTGGAAGCTTACCCCTTTCATTCTCTAATGAAGAGTGTGAAAATGAAGTTTTCTTGAAGGGAGACTTCTACGGTGATAACAGGATACCGAAGACGACTAGTTCAAGTCAAACTGGATGTTCCCAAAACAGTAGCACTGGAGAGGTATACAAACCTCTCGGTGCTATCCATCCTGAATGGATTGACATGTTTTGGTAAGATCCTAGGATTGAACCAAAAACATAGTCTCTCGGGTTTAAATTCCGAGGAGCAGATCCACAGAATTCCTCTTATTTCCTTATTCATTCTGGTATAACCAGGAAGTAGAGGAAAAAAGAGAGAAGGATTGATTGTTATTGCCTGCTCTTCTCTGTATGTCAGAGGTGACTATGTCCTAAGGCGACAGACCGTCAGGTCCATCCAGGCTGCACCCCTCCTGAGACACTTCCTTCAGCAGGAAGAACCTCGCCAGCTCCCACATGATCTCCTCTAACCACTTAAGCGTATGACCTGTCTGGTCCTAAGACTGAACCAGGCACATAGGCTAACGTGGCTGGACCGTGAGAAGCGCACTCCTCACGATACCCCCTAGTTGCCTCAATCCTCCTGGTGTATCCCGCTGAGGAGGTTGAAGGGACAGGTGAGGCAGATCTGACACTCCCGCTCTGTCTACCGGCAGAACCGGTAGACGGAGAGGGCTGCAGGCAATCATCAACCCATGGTGATGACTGGTCTACAGGTCTAGACCAGCAGTCTCCCTGTGGAGAAGTGCTGGTCCGAGGACAGTAGCGTTGATCTCTCGCGTCAGGGGAGCAACTACCAGCTGCCCAGGCCATCTGATCACGCTGGTGTGATCAACGGTCGGGTGACGAGTAGCATCCATCAACACGGTGAGACCAAGCACCGTCCTCACGACGCGTCACAGTCCCAGATGCAGCCAAAGCTACTCCGGAGACCTGGGGAATCTCCTCCCAGTCTCACCTCGTGAACGGTCTGATGGGACCGTCACGCCAACCCTGGGTCCTGGATGGTCATTACGAGAACGATCACCAATCAGGCAGGAGTCACCTGGGCAACTCTTCCCATCCTTCCGCCCCATGCTGGAGTCCTGGTGGTGAGCATGCTCAGCGGCCTGAATTCTGGCTGCATGGTCACCAGCAGGTGACCATACACTCAGAGAAGCTTACTGGCGAGCACCCGAGATGGTTTCTAATCCAGAGGTGGAACCTCCAGAACCGGGAGCAGAGGTACCAGCAGTAGCTGGTACCTCTCTCTACAGTCCCCACCTTTCTCTTCCTTGAGGAAGGAGAGACGGTTCCCGTTCTTGGAGAAACGGGAGGACCATCAGAGAGCCCACCTGTCTCACCGGGATGATGAGACAGACCCTTAGAAGTCTCTATGCGAGACTTCTTAGAGGGGACAAGACCACCTTCTTCCTCCTCAGCTGGGGAGCCTTGGAAGGAGTAGCTGAGGAGGCAGCAGAAGACGACGATGAAGACGACACCTTCCTCTTCTTCTTGGAGTTTTTCTTCGCCATCTTCCTCAGGATGGCAGAAAGGTCTCCCATCCAGGACGGGGCTGCAGCGGCTGCCGAAGGAGCAGGCCCCAGCGCAACCTGGGACCTGACGGAGCAGCAGCACTTCCATGAGCAATATCATTGGGAATACCTGTTGCCCAAGTGTTTGGAAATCTCAGAAAACCAAATCACCCTGCGAATGCTAGAAATTCCAAGCGAGACTCCCGACTTTCGTAACAACAATTACCAGGAATGCCTGTCTCGACAGTGTGTTTGGAAATAACAATTATCAGGAATTCTCGTCTCAACCAAGTGTTTGGAGATGGTAGAAGACCAAAACACTAAGTGTGTTAGAAATTCCAAAGAATTTTAAGCGCTTGACGAAACCCCCCAAATTTCATCAGACGATCATAGGGTGGGGGCCCTCCTCAACTCCCATAGAAATCAAGGAGGAATGGGCATATAAGGTCCTTCTTCAACGATGTGGGTGTACGTCCAGTAGGACCTGAAGGTCCATCCAGGAAAGTAGTCCCCCGACGCTGAATCCTATGGAGAGCACTCTGCAGGATCCCTCCTATTCACCTCGCACCTCCCAGTGTAGTCATAGGAAGAGAGGGAATGGGGGAGGAAGACTGGACGCTCTTGCTCGCCTTGCTAGCGAACTAGCAGGCGAAGCAAGTCATGGGCAGCCATCAACCTGTGGTGATGGCCACTCCGCGAATCTAGGAAAGCGTTACCATCTGGAGAAAACGCTTTCCCAAGAAGCATTACTAAACTCTCGTACAGCAGGCGAAACGTCTGCCGCCACCGAGACTGGTGGGGCAGAGCGTGCACCTGACAGGAGAGAGCCGATATCGTCCTCCAACACGTCCCAGTCTTCATCGAGGTCAAAACCTCTCAAGAGGACCGAAAGGGGAGCCCACACCAGTCTACATGCATGGTCCAGCTGGACCGTCACGTAAACCGCGGTGATGGTCGCTCCACAAGTCTAGGAAAGCGTTTCATCTGGAGAAGTCCAGAGGAGGGTTATGAACTCTTGTATGGCAGGTGAAGCATCTGCTGCCACCGAGACCGGTTGGTCAAGCGAACATGACCGTCGTCTGGATGGGGCTGAGCATGGACCTGACTGGAGAGAGCAATACCATCCTCTGACTCGTCCCAAGTCCTTGTCGAGGCCGAAACCTCTCAGGAAGACTAGATGGGGAGCCTCCACCAGTCTCTGCATGGACGGTTCCACGGGACAGTAACATCAAACTTTGGAACTGAGCAATCATTGCAAGAGCAATCACCGGCAAGGTATGAGTCAACAGAGCGACTCGCTCCTTTCTTCCACTCCATGCCCGTCATGAAGGTGAGCGGACTCGGCATCACCGACTCTGAAAGTAGTTCCTCATGTAAAGGACCGAGGGTTTGTATATCGTGTAGGAACAAACACAAATCATTCCGCTACATAAGAACCCAGTAACTGCATTTGTCACCTATTCCATAAAACAATTAGGGCTTGCTGTCATTTACCTCATTTTTGCAGGTTAACCAATGGTCTGGAAAAAATTCACAATACATAATAATGTTTTTAAATTGGAGAAAATTAATTTTTAGCAAAAGGAATACTGCACTAGATATAACTCATTAAAAATTAGGACAGCCTACTACCTTTAGTAACATAAGTAAACATTCCACCAAAGTTTCTTCAGCACAATTAAGTGTTCTGTATAAGCTGAGGCCCATGAAGCTTTCAGCCATGGCCTGGTGGTGGCCTGTCCTATAGCATTGCCAGATGCACAATTATGTTAACTTTAACTTTAAATTAAATAAAAACTACTGAGGTTAGAGGGGTGCAACTGGTAAGTTCCCTGATTGGAGGGTGGATGATCAACATAGCAATTTGCAACCCTCTAACCTTAGTAGTTTTTAAGATCTGAGGGAGGACAGAAAAAGTGCGGATGGACCGACAAAGCCACCTCGATAGTTTTCTTTTACAGCAAATTAAAAACCAGCTTATTCCAGTAATTACCCACTAAAAAAAACATATTACTTTAGTCACTCAACCCACAAACAAAAACCAAAGGAAAGATCTACAACCTAAGTCACCAACCCCATTTAACTACATGTTTGGTTTGGTTCTTAGGGCCTCTAAAATGATGTTACAAGGCTGGTTGAGCATAAATACAGTACAATAGCAGCTTTTAATGGACACATTAGGGCTCTGATATCCCCTTAGTAACAAAGACCCTATATTGAAGCCTAAACTTGTATATTCTTTAGAGATCTTCTAGCTAACATCAATTACACAGTTCCTAACCTAAACAAACCTGTTCTTTACACTTAACATTCAATTTACATCTATTTAAAAATGTATGACCTCTAAAATGGTAGCTAAGCCAAAAAAATTAAGGTCTGTTAAGCTGAAGGGTTACTGTACTATTTAAAATGCAAGGTAATACAGACAACTACTAAAACCACAACTGATTCACTCATGCCCAAACATTTTCTAACAATTTTCTTAATGTAACCTGATGCTTCACTTACCCATTAATGCAGCACCAAAATCACTCTCTTCTTCTTTACTTCTTTTGTTTTTCTTCTTTTTCCCCTCTTCTTCTCTTTGGCTTTCATGATCGTGTTTTGACTTTTCTTTTTTGCTACTATTTGAGCTGTGTCTATCATGATGTTTACTTTTTTCTCTGTCCTTACCACTATCCTTAACTCTATTTTCTTTAATTAGCACTTCCTGTTCACTGTCTGAACTTTCTTTCTCTTGAATCATTACTACTTCCTTTTCTCTGTTTTTCTCTTCTTTTCTATGACTACTACTATTACTACTGCTGTTCTTGTCTTTACGCTTGTCCTCAGAGTCTCTTCTCTCAACTTCCCTTTCCGGTTTTGCACTATAAGATTTACTCTCACCAGGATCTAAAGCCCCGTAACCATTAACCACATATCTCTTCTTGTCTTTATCACTTTTAGATTTCTCACCGTTCTCTTCAGACTTCTTCTCTTTAGGTTTCTCCTCGTGACGGTCCTTATCTTTATGCTTGTGAGATTTGCTTTTCTTCTTCTCCTCTCTGTCTTTATCTTTCTCTTTGTGTTTTGCTTTGTGTTTATGATCTTTCCTCTTCTCCTTTTCCTGACTGCTCGAGGAGTCTTTTGACCTCTCCTTCTCACGATTTTTTTCTTTCTTTTTGTGTCTTTCCTTATCCTCTCTACTGCTCTTCTTGGAACTTTTACTGCTACTCTCAATCCTTCTATCTGCAGATGTGCTTGGAGAGGCATCTTCCCATCCAGAGGCTTCATCCTCTGGGGAACTGCAGTGAGAGTTGTTAACCCTGATGCTTGATGGGTGGTACTCCCTAGATGGTGTAGCTGTGTTGAGCAACTGATAGTCCATTTTTGATGTCAAGGGGTTATAACTGTTGTCATTCCCTCCACCAGGTGAATCATCTCCAATATCATGGTCACTCAGGGTAGGTTTGTATTCAGGTACGGGCACATTGCTCTCGCTCCCGTTCTCTTCAATCTGCAATCGGTCATCTTCCTCTTCATCATCAATATCATCACCGTTCTGATCTCGCAACACAACATCATTTTCTCCCTCCTGGAGAAAAACAAGTTGAAATGAGTTAGTTTTAGCAAGTTTTATAAATTCATGATTCAAAAGACAAATTGAAAAGTCCATCATACTATAAGTCAACCATGTTATAGCAAAGTTGTTGCAGTGTTAAGAAAAAACACAAAACTGAAGTTCAAAAAACATGATGGCATATGAGACCCTATCATTAACTGAGTCAATTAAAAAAAATGTCATAATACAAGGCTCTCAAATCCTGTAAACAGGACAAAATTTCCACTGTTTTTAATAAAATAAATTTGGGGACTAAATTTACCCACATCGAGCTACCAAACCATGCTCACAAGATATAAATAACCTCTCTTAGATGGCAAAATCATCAGTTACAAACTTAACCTTCAAGTTTGTATTCATGGCAAATGTTTCATAAAAGCAAGTATGTTCATTTGTACTGCTTTCGGGGTTATTCTAACACATTAAAGCTAGTCATAAATAAAAATTATCCACGTGCAGGTTATTCTACAAATTGCCTGAGAAAGACTCAAGGAACTTTAGTACAAAACATTAGTACTCAAGAATTCAACATCCAGTATCTTCTCATTTGTCTTCAACATCCAGTATCTTCCCATTTGTCTAACATAGAATTACAGTCATACCCCTACATACAAAAGTCCCTACGTACAAAAAATCACAGATTTTTAAAAGTAAATTGTATTTTTCCTAACTATACAAACCTGAGGTCCTTTACATAAGGTATTACTTTTGGTGTAGCTGGAATTACGGCCATTAAATTCTTGAACAAGGTGATTAGGCAGTAACTACCATGTGGTACGCGGGTAGGCCCGCCTGCCCAGATGTAAACACTCCACTTTGCCTTTCGGCCCAGGTTCAGATTGAGGGGTGGCATGAGGTGGGCATATAAGTAAAGGATCTCAGGTTTGTATAGTTAGGAAAAATACAATTTACTTTCAAAAATTGTGATTTGTTCCTATAAAATATACAAACCCTCGGTCCTTTACATAAAGAAGACTCACTGATTGGTGGGAGGAATATGAGTGAGCCTCAAGAACTGACTGGAGTTCTACACACCTAGGCTATTCCTCCTGGTCGTAACAGCGAGGAGGAGTGCTCTGCCTCTGACAACTTGATTGGAGTATAAGAGCTGCATGATCAAGAGTCAGACTTCTGGGCCTTTTCAAAATGAGTGAGGAATCGTAACTCATCCGAAAATGGGCTGTGAAGAATATTTAGTGTCGGAGGCATTAATGCAAAGTTCTGGGAAGGGTTTGCATTATTGCCAGTCTCCTTCCTCCCCTTGCTAGAGGAAGGAGCAGGATTGCTTCTATGATTCTGATAAGAAATATAAAAAGGATGCTCTAAGTGTCAGCTTACTGCATCAATCGCCCGACCAGCCAGTGTAAGTTCGATCCTATCCTCAACCGGAAGGAAGAGAGGAGTGAAAGGACAAGGTGGGGAAGGTGGAGAGGCCAGTCACTCACATCCTTCTTATCTCTAGAACTGCACACCATAGGTGAGATGCAACTTGTCCTCTTGAAGGAGCTGGGTAACCAAACACAACCTGCAAACATCCACCACCGGTCCAAGGAAATGAGGTTCCAAGGACCTGTGGGCAGGCCCGAAGGGAAATATAAATATGGTCGCAATGAGACCTTATCTATCTTCCTGTCCGACATATTCTTCGGAGTGATGATATGTACCCATCCACTGGACTATCCAACTGCAGAGAAGTCTCTCACGGTCTCGTAACACTTGGAGAAAGACATGTCACCGGACACTTCTGCCATGGCAGTCCACAATGGATAAAGACACCGACACTCCATGGTGGGTGTCAATCCTTATGGGTACAGCAACATGCCAATAGGACAAAATAATGACAGATCTGGATCAACCAATACAAAGTCCACAGCGTAGCTCATGACGATCTCGGACTCTTCAACAGCTGCCGACTGACTGCGCTCAGTGTGAGCTGTCATGCACCCTTTTGAAGGGTTATGCCAAGAAACCATGCAAATCGTCTATCTTGTTCACCACCGATGTTAGAAGATGAGATGATGATTCTCTCAAGACATGCGCCCACCAGATGAAAGTCAATTACCTTCTAGAGACCGAGGTCCCTGATGGCAAGACAGAAGTTCTCATAGTAGTTGACTCTCAACTAAGGAGAAACAATACTATATGCTAGTGAACGACTAAGGTGAACACGGACCTACGTCTTCACAGTTGAATCGAGAGAAGTTAACTCTCAAGATTCTGAACATAGAAAAAATCCTGTCGATGACACCAACCAGTGAAGCGGCTTTAATTGCACACCTACGAATTACGATTACAAGATGTATTTTAGAAGACAAACTCAGATTGTCTGAAGAAATCATTCTGCATCATCGCAGTGGCAGATGCGATGAAGCGGAAGACTAAGCTACAGGCTTGTTACCGTGAGGTAAACAGAAAGATGATAAAGAGTCTGGTGAGATATCTGTCTGAAAATTCTCACAACGGCAAAAGGCGATGCAGGAGAGATGGTCATACATGTATGCAAGAATTCCAGCCAACCAGAGACCTAAGTCTGTGACTGCCGGGCAGAGATTCGGTTCGGTAGTCAATCATTGCAGAGGAGGAGAGACAATACCCGACCAAACTATCTCGGAGAGCCAGCCAGTACTCTCGCTAAGTTGTCATCCTGAGTTGCCAGGTAATCCATTCCATGAAGGAATGCGTTCGGCTAGAACCATCGAGTACAAGAAAAATACGCTCAAGCATTTGCATTCTAACCGAAATAGGAAGGAAGAAAACCCTCCTATTCAGTGAATGCAAACGCTGTGGTGTTGTTGATTTAAACAATACCACTAGTATCTCAAAATCAAAACCGGTAACTCTTGGGAGCCTTGCAAAGCAGTCCCGAGTTGTAGGTCAATTAAGAGAAGATACTATTTGTCTCGGTCACACACCCATAGAGTTAACTACAGTTATATGCCTAATACTTGGAAAATTCAACTGATAACAGAAGCATGTCGCGAGAGAAATATACATAGTATATTTGTAAGTTCCTGTACATTGACCTCCAGCCTAAATTCTCTTCCATTCGAGGAACAAGAATAAGGACTAGAAGCAGACCTCCTTCATTCTCTAATGAAGAGAGCAAAGGTGAAGTTTTCCCGATGGAAGACTTCTTCGGTGATAACAGGATACCAAAGATAACTAGTTCAAGCCGACCTGGATGTTCCCAAAACAGTAGCACTGGAGAGGCATTCAAACTCTCGGTGCTATCCATCCTGAACAGATTGACGTATGTTCGGTAAGATCCTAGGACTGAACAAAAAACACAGTCTCTCGGGTTCAAATTCCAAGGAGTAAAAGCCACCGAATTTCTCTTATTTCCTTGTTTCACTCTGGTATAACCAAGAAGTAAAGGAAAAAAAGACAACAGGATTGACTGTTATTGCTTGTTCTATCCTGGGGGTGACCACGCACTGAGGCGACAGACCGTCAGGTCCATCCAGGCTGAGACCCTCCCGAGATATTCTTCCTTCAGCAGCAGTACTTCCTTCGAACGCTAGAAATTCCAGGAATTAATGGCTTGGCGAGACTCCTGAGTTCGTAATAACAATTACTGGGAATGTCTGTCTCGACAATGTGTTTGGAAATTAAAGGAAAACCAAAAGACTCCTGAGATGCCAGAAATTCCAAGGAATTCGAGCATTCGGCCAGATTCCCGATTATCGTAGTAACAATTATCAGGAATTCTCTTCTTGCCCAAGTGTTTGCAGATTGTAGAAGACAAAAACACTAGAGACCCCCCCGAGATATTCTTCTTTCAGCAGCAGTACTTCCTTCGAACGCTAAATATTCCAGGAATTAATGGCTTAGCGCGACTCCAGAGTTCGTAATAACAATTATCGGAAATGTCTGTCTCAACAATGTGTTTGGAAATTAAAGGAAAACCAAAAGACTCCTGAGATGCCAGAAATTCCAAAGGAATTCAAGCATTCGGTGAGATTCCCGATTATCGTAGTAACAATTTATCAGGAATTCTCTTCTTGCCCAAGTGTTTGCAGATTGTAGAAGACAAAAATACTCAGAGAGTGCTAGAAATTCGGAAGAATTTTAAGCGCTTGGCAAAACCCCCTGAATTTCGTCATACAATCATCGGGTGGTGGTCCTCCCCAATTCCCATAGAAATCGAGGAGGAATGGGCAAGATCCTTCCTCAACGACGTGGACTTACGTCTGGTAGGACCCAAAGGTCCCTCCAGGAACACAGTCCCCGACGCTGAATCCTACAGAGAACGCTCTGCAGGATCTCTCCCATTCACATCACCCCTCCCAGCGTAGCCATAGGAAGAAAGGGAATTGGGGAGGAAGACTGGACGCTCTCGCTCGTTTTGCCAGCGGAACTAGCAGCCGGAGAAGCAAGTCAGGGGCAGCCATCAACCTGCGGTGATGGCCACTCCAATAGTCTAGGAAACGTTACCGTCTGGAGAAAACGTTTTCCCGAGGATAGTTACGAAACTCATACTGTAGGTGAAAAGTCTGCCACCACCGTGACCGTCGTCTGGGTGGGGGTGAGCGTGCACCTGACAGGAGAGAGCCGATACCGTTCTCCGATGCATCCCAGTCCTTGTCGAGGCCAAAACCTCTCCTGGTGTTGCTTGAGGAGGCTGAAGGGACAGGTGAGGGAGACCTGATGCTCTTACCCTGCCTACCAGCAGAACCAGTAGGCTGGGAGGACTGCAGGCGATCGCCAACCCGTGGTGGTGATCAAGCTGCAGGTCTGGACCAGCGGTCTCCTTGCGGAGAAGCGCTGGACCAAGGATGGTTGCGTCAGGGGATCTGCTACGAGCGCTCCTACCCTGCCTATCAGCAGAACCAGTAGGCTGGGAGGGGTGCAGGCGATCGCCAACCCGTGGTGGCGATCAAGCTGCAGGTCTGGACCACCGGTCTCCTTGCAGAGAAGCGCTGGACCGAGGAAAGTAGCGTCAGGGAGCTGCTACCAGCCATGCAAGCCGTCCGGTCCCGATGGGAGCAACGTTTGGGTGACTGGTAACGTCCACTAACGCAAGGAGAGTGACCATCGTCCTGACGACACGCCACATTCCCAGAAGCAGCCAAAGCTGTTCCTGGAGACCCAGGGGGACCTCTTCCCAGCCTCACCACGTGAACGGTCTGGTGGGAACGTCACGTCAACCCTGGGTACCAGACGATCGCCGGTCTGGCGAGTCACCTGAGTGACTCTTACCATCCTTCCGCTCCGTGCCTGGGTCCTGATGGTGAGTGTACTCAGCAGTCTGGACCTTGGCTGCACAGTCACCCCTAGGTGACCGTACACTCGGTGACGCTCGCGAGCGAGCAGCTGAGACAGCTCCCAATCCAGAGGTGGAACCTCTGGAGTCGCTAGTACCTCCACGGTCCCTACCTTCTTCCCTGAGGAAGGAGAGACGGGCCCCGGCAGGAGGACCAGCGGAAGACCCACCTGTCTCACCAGAGCGAGACAGACCCTTAGAAGTTCCTGTGCGAGACTTCTTGGGGGAGGGGGGGGGGGCAAGGCCACCTTCTTCTTCCTCGGTTGGGGGGCCTTGGAAGTTGAAAGGGAAGAGGCAGCAGAGGACGAAGACGAAGACAAAGAAGACGATGACGACACCTTCCTCATCTTCTTCGCCAACTTCCTCAGGACGACAGAAGGTTCTCCCATCCAGGAAGGGGCTGTGGCGGCTGCTGAAGCAGCAGGCCCCAGCACAACCTGGGAAGGAGGACCTGACGGAGCAGTAGTAAAGAGAACGCTTCCTCGAGGAGGGTTACGAAACTCTTGCAGGGCAGGCGAAGCGTCTGCCACCACCGAGACTGATCGGTTGAGCAAATGTGACCAAATCCTCGTCGAGGCCGAAACCTCTCAAGAGGACTGGATGGGCAGTCTCCAACGGTCTCTGTGTGGACAGTCCCACGGGACCGTCACGTCAACCCTGGGAACTGAGCAATTGCCGTGACATCAATAACCAGCAAAGAGCGAGTCTCCTGAGCGACTCGCTCCTTTCTTCCACCCCGTGTCCATGTCATGACGGTCAGCAGACTCAGCGTCAAAGACTCTGGAAACACACGAATCCAAAAATTATGTGCACTCGGGGACTCGCGAATGAGCGCCCGACACAGAACTAGTCTTAGGGGCAGAACCTCTATGACTAGCAGAAATGCGATCCAAAGTTTGCGCTTCTACAGCTCCCAGCATGCTAGACCCTGGGGACAGTGTGACGGTGCCCGTTCCCGAAGGAACAGGAGAGACAGCAGAAGACCCAACTGCCTCCTCAGTGAGGAGACAGACCCTTAGAAGTCCCATGACAAGACTTCTGGGGGGGGGGGGGGGGGTGGGGGGGGGGGGGGAGGAGGAGACAACCTTCTCTTTCTATGGCAAAGAGCCTTAGGAGTCGAAGGGGTGGAGACATGAAAATATGATGATCTCGAAGAGGAGGATGATGACACTTAACGAGCTCTCTTCCTCTTCGATTCCTCCAATTTCTGCCAGTCTTCTACCATCAGGAATAGATAAATATCCCAGGGCAGCTTCATCCAGTGACGTAACTCCAGGGTAGTAGTGGTAAATGAATATGATTACCAGCAGGGGATCAGTACTCACACTCAAGGATCAGTATTACAATATGCTACGAGTCACAGGTACAATTCCAAGGTTAGGATAACCAATACGAAGAGCTATCCAACCAATACTGCTGTAAACACAATCCCCACTGTTAGTCTGTAAAATAAAGAAAAAATTATTTAAAGTAATAAGGATACTCCTCTTGCATCTAAGGGCACTGCCCTCCGAAGTGAGAGGAGATCCCCCAAACACCAACACCACACACCCCCTCTTCTACCTTTGTCCGATAGTAAGTGACAGGATGATGGAGAAGAGAAATTACCTTTTAAGTTCCCCTCGGTAATTCCTAAGTGTAACGTTATTTTCAGATGAATACGTCTCGTTACATAATCAATATCACTCACGTTAAATAAGTGTCTCGTTCTCACGTTAAATAAATATCTCGTCCTCACATTAAAGGGCAAAAGAATGTAAATAATAAGATGTTGGCATACCTTTGCAACCGACTCTTAACTCAATGTAGAAAGGCGGCTATAAAGGCTATCACAAAAAGTGGGTTTGTATATTAATTGAATTGATTGAATTTAATATTACAGTGTTCCCCCCGTATTCGCGAGGATGTGTACCAGGGACACCCGCAAATAGTTAGAACTCCCCTCTAAAAATGCCCATATCTGCCTATCTTGAAAGTTCAAATACCAAATGTATACTTAAAGTGTCATCCTACATCAAAGATACCATTGAATTGGTATTATTAATATTATTCCAAAGTCATCTTAAACATTTTACCATTAGAAATATATAAACAGCCAATAACAGAAAAGAGAGAGAGAGAGAGAGAGAGAGAGAGAGAGAGAGAGAGAGAGAGAGAGAGAGAGAGAATAACTCCTTATGATATCAATATATTGAAAGGAACTTCTATAGGCAACACTTATTTCCCCTCCCATAAATACATATACTATCTATTCCAGAGAAGGGAGAAAGAGAGGACTGAACAATTATGTCTGTCTGTATATCAATTCTTTTGCTGAGAGAGAGAGAGAGAGAGACCTTACCTTACAGACCTTACATCTTGTTCGGGTTGCCCCAGGTCCCTCAGTGTGAGGCACCTCTAATGTCTACCAGAGAGTTGCTAGTACATCTTCCGGTATATTTTGCATCTTCCAATCTTGGATGGTCTGGGATGCAGTTTAGATATTTGTCGAGCTTATTCTTAAACACATCTACGCTCACTCCTGATATATTCCTCAGATGAGCTGGCAACGCATTGAATAGACGCTGCATTATCGATGCTGGTGCGTAGTGGATTAATGTCCTGTGTGCTTTCCTTATTTTTCCTGGTATAGTTTTGGGCACTATTAATCTACCTCTGCTTGCTCTTTCTGATATTTTTAGTTCCATGATATTTTCTGCTATTCCTTCTATCTGTTTCCATGCCTGAATTATCATGTAGCGTTCTCTTCTCCTTTCTAGACTATATAATTTTAAGAATTGTAGTCTTTCCCAGTAGTCTAGGTCCTTAACTTCTTCTATTCTAGCTGTAAAGGACCTTTGTACACTCTCTATTTGTGCAATATCCTTTTGATAGTGTGGGTACCATATCATATTGCAATATTCAAGTGGACTACGAACATATGTTTTATAAAGCATAATCATGTGTTCAGCTTTTCTTGTTTGAAGTGCCGTAACAACATTCCCATTTTTGCTTTACATTTTGCCAACAGAGTTGCTATTTGATCATTGCATAACATGTTCCTATTCATCATCACACCAAGGTCTTTAACTGCTTCCTTATTTGTGATGGTCTCATTATTAGGTCCCTTATATGCATATAGCTTTCTTTCTCTGTCTCCATAATTTATTGATTCAAATTTATCAGAGTTAAATACCATCCTATTTACCTCTGCCCAATCATATACTTTGTTAAGGTCTCTTTGTAGAGCGTTTCCTATCTTCATCACAAGTAATTTCTCTACTTATTCTTGTGTCATCTGCGAAACTACTCACTACCGAATCCTTCACATTATTGTCTATGTCTTCAATCATAATAACAAACAGTATTGCAGCTAACACCGTACCTTGCGGCACACCGGATATTACCTTGACTTCATCCGATTTCTCGTCGTTTGCAATAACTATCTGTTTTCTGTTGTGTAAAAATTCTTTTAACCATCTTCCTACTTTATCCACGATATTGTGTTTTCTAATTTTCTTCGCTAATATATTATGGTCTACTTTATCAAAAGCTTTTGCAAAGTCTAAATAAACCACATCTGTTCATTTCCGCTTTTCATTTTTTGAATATGTCTCACGGTGGACTAACAGTTGGGTTTGTGTACTTTTTTCCGGGTACGAACCATGTTGTCCTTTATTAAACAAATTATTTTTTATTAAATGTTTCATAATATTTTTCTTCATTACCCTTTCATACACTTTCATAATATGTGATGTTAGACTCACAGGCCTATAATTACTTGCCTCTAGTCTTGATCCACTTTTGAAAGTAGGGGTAATATGCTAATTTGTGCTTATCATAAATCTTGCCTGTATCTACACTTTGTCTTAATAATATTGCAAGTGGCTTTGCGATAGAATGAACTACTTTCTTTAACAAAATAGCAGGAATTCCATCAGGCCCTGCAGCAGCTCCATTTTTAATTTCATTAATAGCCTGCACAATATCAGCTTCATTAATATCTATGTCAGCTAAATATTCACTATTTTCATCCCTTACTTCTATATCATATC
Source organism: Macrobrachium nipponense (assembly GCF_015104395.2). Taxonomy (NCBI): domain Eukaryota; kingdom Metazoa; phylum Arthropoda; class Malacostraca; order Decapoda; family Palaemonidae; genus Macrobrachium; species Macrobrachium nipponense. The sequence continues at coordinate 42,819,554 of NC_087220.1, read as the reverse complement.
TTCATTATCTATTCTAGGGTGAATTCTCTCTTATATCGTTCTGCCAGTATGTTTGCAAATTTCCTTTTTTTCATTCGTTAATCTCCCTTCGTTAATCTCCCTTAATTCTCAGAGGGCCTATTTCTATTCTTCTTTTATTCATCTTCTTCGCATATGAGTATAATAGCTTGGGTTTTGCTTGATATTTATATGGGGTTTTTTCTTCCAGTCCCCGTTTTTTCATTTTCTTTTGATTGTATAATCTTTTGTTCTGCATTTTCTATCTTACTTTTTAGTTCTATACTTTCCATGCATTTTTTTTCTTTTGCAAGACCTTTTTTCCACTTTCTGATTTTCTGGAACAAGATCCTTCTGTCTCTTGGTATGCATGAATGATGTTTCACTTTTCTTCTTCGGTATATATTTTTCCACTATTTTTCTCCAATATTTTATATAATATCTCCGTATTTACCCTTATGTCATCACTTACGAAAATGTTATCCCAATCTTGTTTAATTCTTCATTAATTTCTGAACCAATTTTATATTTTTACTGTAGAAGTTGTATTTTCCATATCCTTCCCACTTTTTCATTTCTTGCTAATCTCTATTTTCACTTGCTTTGGAATGAACTGTTTTAATTCTATGACATTATGGTCTGAAATATTCGCATTATAAACTATTATTTCTTTAACATAATTCATCTCGTTCACAAATACTAGGTCTAAAGTATTTTCCTTTCTTGTTGGCAGGTGATTTATTTGTTGAATGTTGTATTCTAGTAGCATATCTAATAGCTTTTCAAATTGCCTCTTATCTTCTGCACTACTATTACTCTCTTTTTTATATGTATAAGTAGAACCACAATCTCCTATTCGTTCTTTCCATTCTACGAAAGGAAAGTTGAAGTCACCAGATAGGAGAATAGTCCAGTCCTTGTGATTTCTACATATATCATCCAATTTTTCAATTATTAAGTCAAACTCTTTAGTATTAGGAGGTCTATATATTACTATGTTCATCAATTTTTTCAGATTCAAATTCTACCGCTATTAGTTCACATTCTGAGTTACTATATTTCTCATATATTTTTCCTTGTTTTTTTGTCTTTCCCATATAATTGCGGTTCCCCCTTGATTCCTATTTTTTTCTATCTGATCTATAAGTTTGGAACCCTTTTATTTGATCATCATTTCCCAGTCTCTTGGGAATACCAGGTTTCACTTACTTATTATTCATATCTATTTTCTTTTCATTTTGGGGTTAGTTCTTCTAAGTACTCTATTTTTCTTTTTGAGTTACTCGTAACTAAACCCTGCGCATTCATCACTATGATGTTTGCGTGTTTTCTCCTTCATTTAATACTGGTCGTAATAAGGATTTTCCCATGTCTCTTTCCTGTTCTGGTATGTTGTTCTTTTTTTTCATTTCCAGAAATTCTGACATTAAAAAATCCAACTTTTCCATAATATTGATCTTCTTCATCATAATTATTCATTTTGTGTCTGAATCTGCAATTTTCTCCGTTTCTGCAATATCCTCTTGCATAATAAATACAGTTATTATCTCTTGAGTAGAATTTCGGAGCTGATGCTTTGAAATTTTTTGCTGACACCTCTGCATATCTCATTGGTGGTTTGCTTTTCTCTTTTACCTGATATTCTTGATTTCTCTCTTTATTTGTTTTTTCTTTCTTATTTTGGATTTTATTTACTTGGTTGAGAGAGAGAGAGAGATAGAGAGAGAGAGAAGAGAGGGCCGAGAGAGATGAGAGAGAGAGGAGGAGAGAGAGAGAAACAGAAACACCAAATGTAAACGTTATGTAATCATCCTACATCAAATTTATCTTAAATTATTATCATATTAATGTATTAATCTTAGATGAACTGTTATCAATATAATTTTTCAAAAGTAATCATTAACATTAGTAGTTAAATGGTATATGTACGTACATACATACATACTTCTAACACTTGCAGCCAAGAGAGAGAGAGAGAGGAGAGAGAGAGAGAGAGAGAGAGAGAGAGAGAGAGAGAGAGAGTTGCCCTTACAGATATAGTATTATTACTGGAAAATACTAATAATAAACTTATTACAAGCATGTACCATAAAAAGGATTTCCTCAGTGAGAGAGAGAGAGAGAGAGAGAGAGAGAGAGATAGAGAGAGAGAGAGAGAGAGGAAGAGAAGAGAGAGAGCAGAGAGAGAGAGAGAGAGAGAGAGAGAGAGAGAGAGAGAGATATTGCATAAAAACCATTAAATTCGTTGACCATTGTATGGCACTGTTACTTGACAAATTTGACAGCTTCCCAGCTCCAAGTGTCACTGGAGTTATGAGAAGGTAGGGAAATTGATACAGAAAAAGACGAAAGAAAGAATTTTCATTTGAAGTTGGTTATATTATTATTATTATTATTTGAAAATATTAATAAACACATGCATCTACCATAAAAATTTGCTCATCACAGTAAGAGAGAGGAGTTATCCTTACATAAGTGAAATGGAAAGGTGATTTTTATCTCTTTAAAATACTACCACATACGAATTTTGTAATTACAGTTTTATTATTATTATTAATATTATTAACAACAGAAAATATCAATAAACCTTTTACATACTAGTAACATAAAAATTCTTTCATCTCAGTAATTACTTATATCGCTTCCAGCGAAACAAAACAGAGGGAGGGAGTTACCACTATGACATACATATCCTGTGTGGCAAAAGAGAGAGAGAGAGAGAGAGAGAGAGAGAGAGAGAGAGAGAGAGAGAGAGAGAGAGAGAGAGAGAGAGAATTATTATTTTTACTATGTGATATCATTTAATCTTATTAAACTTACTAATACAGTATTAATCAGTATTAATATTTGAAAATTAGTAAATAATTTTTGTACCATAAAAATGCATTTAGTCATGAAAATAACATCAAAATACACTAATTGGTCATGATTTTCGCCAGAAAATCCCGCGAATAGGCGAATCCCCCGGAAATAATGGGTAGATATGGTCCAGAGAAATCCGCGAATCAGTGAGTCTGCGAATCCAGAGAATGCGAATACGGGGGGAACACTAATATCAAACACCATATATGCATATTTATTTAATAAACAAAAATAAACCAGAAAGATACCACCGGGAAAATGATCAACGACCAGTCAGCAAGAGCTCACAAACACACATCTTCATTGGAAGATGGCTGAAAGCAAAGTGGAGTGTTTACATCCAGGCAGGCTGGCCTACTCGCCTCCCACACGGCAGTTACTGCCTAACCACCTTGTTCTAGAATTTAACAGCCGTAATTTAAGCTACACCAAAAGTAATTCCTTATGTAAAGGACCGAAGGTTTGTATATCATGTAGGAACAAATCCAGGTTACAAAGGCAAAATTGAAGATTTTTTTTGCTTCTGTGTACGAAAATAATTCAGGTTGCGAAAGGGTGTACTGTAAAGTCCAAGATTTGCCCGTGCACCACCAACTCAGTAGACTCGCCACCATCCTCCTGCTCTCCCATTGGTTACTGATGCTAGTTACCGCCGTAAGATCCTGCTTTCCTATTGGTCAACATCTATCCCATCGTGCATCTACGTAAGGGAGTTCCTCGACCATTTCGTTTCAGCAGCGTTATCGTACATACGTGGAATTCGTTCATTCACGTAGATTTAGTTAGTTAACGTAAATTCGTGTTAGTGATTTCGCTTTCGTTGTACCGTAAGTTACTTTACCGTGTTGTGTGTAAACTTAATTACTTACGTTATTAGCCATGGGTCCCAAGAATGTTGCTGAAGTTCACGGAAAGAAGAGGATGCTTTCTATGGAGACGAAGACGGAGGTAATTAAGAAGTATGAGGCTGGCATGCAGTTGAGTGTGATCGCTAAGGAATACGGCCGAAATCCATCAACGATAGGCACCATCCTTAAGCAGAAGGAAGCCATCAAAGCAGCTACACCAAGGGCATGACTATTTTTTCCAACAGGAGGAGCAACGTGCATGATGAGATGGAGAGGCTGCTTCTTGTATGGATTAAGGACAAGGAAATCGCTGGCGATACGATAACCAAGACGGCAATCTGCCAGAGAGCCAGTGCCGTTTTCGGTGATCTGAGTGCTCAGGCCAAAGACGACGCAGGAGAAGGGACATCGACGCCAACCCCAGACTTCAAGGCTTCTCGGGGTTGGTTTGATAAATTTCGTAAACGGACCGGCATCCATTTGGTGGTGCGGCATGGGGAGGCTGCCAGCTCAGACACGAAAGCAGCCGAAGCCTTTGTTAAGACGTTTGACGAGATGACAATCAAGGAAGGCTACAGTTCTCGGCGAGTCTTCAACTGTGACGACACTGGCCTTTTTTGGCAAAAAAATGCCTCATCGGACATACATCACGGAGGAAGAGAAGAAGGTATCCGAGCATAAGCCTATGAAAGACAGGCTTACACTTGTATACTTTGTTCTAATACCAGTGGGGATTGTAAGGTGAAGCCCCTACTTGTGTATCATTCTGAGACTCCTCAAGCCTTCAAGGCCCACAAAGTGCTAAAGGAGAACCTTCCGGTGATGTGGAGGGCTAATGCGAAAGCCTGGGTAACGAGACTTTTGCTCACTGAGTGGGTAAATCTGTGTTTTGGCCTGACAGTGAAGAAATTGTTGGAAGAGAAGCGCCTCCCTCTGAAATGTCTGCAGTTGTTGGACAATGCCGCTGCTCACCCTCCTGGCCTCGAGGAAGATATCCTAGCGGAGTATTCTTTGTTCAAGGTTCTCTGTCTTCTGCCTAACACCACCACTCTCCTCCAGCCCATGGACAAGCAAGTGATATTGAACTTCAAGAAGCTGTATACAAAACGTCTTTTCAAGAGATGCTTCAACATCACCAATACCACAAACCTCACCCTGCGTGAATTTTGGAAGGAGCATTTCGATATCGGAGATATGCATCCAACGCATCAATCAAGCTTGGAGGAAACTCTGGCCTCATGCCGTATCCGCCTGAGACTTCGAGGGATTCAACATGGGCAAAGCTGATGCAGATTCAGAAACAGTTGACGATCCTGAAACTGCTTCGCAACCAGATCTTGACGAGATTGTTGCACTCGGCAAGTCCATGGGGCTGGCCGTCAATGAGGACATCAATGACCTTCTCCAGGAGCACCAAGAGGAGCTTACGACGGATGACCTGAAGGAGCTGGAGGCCATGCAACATAACTTCGTTCAAGAAGAGTTCTCTAGCAGCCGTGAGGAGGAGGAGGAGGAGGACCCTATGACAATGGCAGAAATTATGCTTTTCATAAAGTGCAAACATTTGTAGAAAAGACACACCCTGAAGAGGCTTATACAGGTCGTTATGCTTGCGCAGTTCAATGACGTTTGCCTGAGTGGTTTCAGGAACATTTTGAAAAGCAGGCAGAAGCAATCTTCCTTGGATAGTTATTTTTTCAAGAGGCCTTTAGTAGTAAGCAAACAGGAACATTACAGTGATACGAAAAAAACAGAAAATTGGAAGTAGTGAAGAAAATGAAATTTTTTAAAAAGCGTAAAGTAAAAAAAGTAAAAAAAAAAAAACAGAAAAAGGCAAAAAAAAAAAAATTTTTTTAAGTTTTTCATAAAGTTAAGTGTTAATGTTTTCTGCCATTTGTTTATGTGTTTCGTAAAGTTTAGTGTTAATGTTTTCTGCCATTTTTTAATGTGTTTCGTAAAGTTAAGTGTTCATGTTTTCTGCCATTTGTCCTCCTCTGTCGCCACCTTCGGACATCGCCTCACTCGAAAGGTAAGGTTCCACATTTTACTACATATGTGCGTACATGTACATACAGTATTTCTTGTACCCTGTACACTAATACACTTTATTTACAGGTACACTAACGGTTAGGTTAGGTATTGAATGGTCCAAATTGTTGTATTTCATTGTTTATTGGTCAATTTAGCTTTATAAAAAATTTACTGTAGTGTTTTTGTAGGGCTTGGAACAAATTAGGCAATTTACAAATAAAACATAATTCGAGATACAAAAAAATCAGGTAACAATGGCTGCTTCAGAACGGATTAATTTCGTAACCTGAGGCACTAGTGTAATTATAATGTCATACATTCATGGATACAATATCACCAGTGCTTGTTTACAAATAGTGCCATAAAGAAAAAATGTGCTACTTTAAGCCACTGTATACATATACAGGCAGTCCGCGGCTCAGGCTGCGGCTTACAACATTCCAAGTTTGCGACGCTTTTCAATTATATTCATCAGAAATTATTTCCAGGCTTACAATACATGTTCTAGGGTTAGAACGCCGATCTGACAGAAGAAATATGACTCCAAATAGGCAAAATACTGTACATACTTTAGTAATATTCAAATGCATGTAATGTTCAACCCCATTTTTACCGCACATATGACTTTGGCATATGTCCCTTATAATGTTGCGTTTTGATTCTGGCAATAAGCCTAGCCTATGTTAGCAGTTGCTACTGTAGCCTAGTCTAAGATTCTGATATCTAAACCTAAGAATCTCAAAGCTTAGAATATGCCAATAAAATGTATAAATAATCAGTATGTACTCATTTAACATAATCATTACTTAACCATTAACCCTCTTACGCCGGAGCCCTAAAAATCAAAACGTCTCCCGTATGCCGGGCCTGGTTTGGAGTGAGCGCGGAAGTGGAAAAAATAATTTTTTCAAAAAATTACAGCGCGCGTACTTTTGAAGATTAAGAGTTCATTTTTGGCTCCTTTTTTTATCATTGCCTGAAGTTTAGAATGCAACCATCAGAAATGAAAAATAATATTATTATCATATGTAAATAATGCGATATATGGTAGCGAAAAAAAAAAAAATTCATACATAATTGTATTCAAATCACGCTGTGCAGAAAACTGTCAAAGCTAACCAGTTACTTATTTTTGCGTTGTATTGTACACTAAATTGCGATCATTTTGATATATAATACATTGTAAAACAATAAAAGCAACACCGGAAAAATATTATCACAAAATGATGTACGAATTCGTAACGCGCGGACGCAAAAAAATATTTTTTTCAAAAATTCACCGTAATTCTAAATAATGTTCTAGAGACTTCCAATTTGTTTCAAAATTAAGACAAATGATTGAATATTACGATACTGTAAGAGTTTTAGATTAGAATTGCAGATTTCGACCATTTCGGACGAGTTAAATTTGACCGAATGTCGAAATTTTAATATATATATTTTTTCATATGCACATATTTCAAAGATGGAAAAAGCTACAACCTTCAATTATTTTTTATTGTATTCTTCATGAATTTGCGCACATTTTGATATATGAAACTCTATAAAAAGGCTAATATGAAAAGGAGCAAATATTAGGATAATGCCATGTACGTATTTCGGAGACTTGCGGCCGCGAATCGGCGCGCGGAGTGAAGGTAAATATATTTTTCAAAAATTCACCATAAATCACAATATTGTTTTAGAGACTTCAAATTTGTTTCAAAATGAAGAAAAATGACGGAATATTACTAGTCCGTAAGAGTTTTAGCTTACAATTACGTTTTTCAACTATTTCGGTAGAGTCAAATTTGACCAGAACGTGGTTTTTTTTTCTATTTATCGTGATTTATATGCAAATATTTCAAAAAAGAGAAAAGCTACAACCTTCAATCATTTTTAGTTGTATTCTACATGAAATTGCGCACATTTTCATATATAAAACTTTATGTAACAGCTAATTTTAAATGGTGCAAACATTTCGACAATCGCACAAAAAAATTCTGATTTTTTCGGAAGAGTTACGGCGAGAACGTAATTTTTTTTTTTCATAAATTCACCATAAATCGAAATATTGTGCTAGAGACTTCCAAGTCGTTGCAAAATGAAGGTAAATGATTGAATATTACTAGAATATAAGAGTTTTAGCTTACAATTGCGTTTTTCGACCATTCGGTAGAGTCAAAGCTGACCGAAAGTTGAAATTTTTGCACTTAACGTTATTTATATAAAAATATTTCAAAACTGATAAAAGCTACAACCATGGTTTTTTTTTGTTGTATTGTGCATGAAATTGCGCACATTTCCATATATAAAACTTTATGTAACGGCAAATTTAAAAGGGTGCAAACATTAGGACAATCGCACGAAAAAATGTTATCGGAAGAGTTATCGAAACGAACGTAAGGAAAAAGTTTTTTCATAAATTCACCATAAATCGAAATATTGTGCTAGAGACGTCCAATTTGTTGCAAAATGAAGGCAAATGATTGAATATTACTATAATATAAGAATTTTAGCTTACAATTGCGTTTCTCGACCATTTCTGTAGAGTCAAAGTTGACCGAAGGTTGAAATTTTTGCACTTATCGTTATTTATATGAAAATATTTCAAAATTGATAAAAGCTACAATCATGAGTATTTTTTAGTTGTATTGTGCATGAAATTGCGCACATTTTCATATATAATACTTCATGTAAAGGATAATTTAAAATGGTGCAATAATTATGTCAAAGTGACGAAATAATTTCCGAGATGTGTCACTGATACTTTTTAGTGCGATAAGAAAGAAATTCGCGCTTGCGCGCCTGCGTAGCGATTGTAAACAAAACAACGCCTTGATCCGTGAACTCCCAGCATCCCCCAAGGCGCGTGATACAAAAGTTTTTGGCTGGTAGGCCTATAAGTATTTTTCCGCGAATTTTTAAAAAAACTTTTTTGAGCCGACGTATGATACGTCCAATCGGCATACGGGAGACATTTTGACTCGACGTTTAATACGTCCAATCGGCGTAAGAGGGTTAACTAAAATAAACAAACAAAAACATAAAGCTTCCAACCTCTTGTTTACGTACATGGTTTCGTCAACATACGAGTAGCAAACGATCGCCAAGCAACCACTTTTACCTAACACACAGTATAGTAATAATAAATTTTCATTACCTCTCTTCAACATTACTTTGTTCACTTAATTGGTTTTAAGTACACCCCTCTATAGGGAAGATCTCTCTATAGTGGGCTCTTGTAAGTTTTCAGTGAAAGTTGCTTCCTATAATAATAATCAATAATAATTTTATTCTTGCTTTTACTAGGATCTCAATAGACCATCCTCTGAAAGCCCATCATAACTAATTCTCTTCTGCTACATTATACCCTTCCACTCAAACAATTCTCGAAAGGAATGATTAATATGCGTTTAAATTTATTGCAATTTTGTTGCAGTAGCAAACACACTAATAAGCAAAAGTGGTGAAAAAACTTACATCAGGACTTTATAATAACAATAATTACCAATCCTGCAAACCTGCCTTGCAGAATTTTACATTATTACACTGCTTGCTTATCAACTCTAACATCTTACTTTGTTGCATTACTCATTGTAAAGATGATTTAATCAAAATATCGCTACTAAAACGTGTTATTGAACAATATCTGGTCAGTAACAAGCATAAACATCAGTCCAACAAACCAATGTTTACATATAGTCAGACACTCGTCAAAGAGTAGTTGACCAATAACTGTAAATAAAGAAGTACAGTACTACTTCAGTAAGACACAACAAAACAAGGAAAAAAAACTCATCCTGAAACTTTCAGCTGAAGCTATTCCACTTTAAGTTTGTATACTGAAGTCCGGTAAACGACCGGCAAAAAATGAATAACTGTTGCAGTCACCAGGTGTTTACACCAGGCGTCACAGAAATGTTATGAGCTAATATGCTGTGTCATTACTAACCTTCTCCCTAGGGGGCGAGACTGGTGTCACATACACACTTTCAGTATCGCTACAACAAAATTTGAAGCTATACTGCTGCAAAATAACAGAAATTATAGCAATGTAATTACTGGGTAAGTTGCATGATTAAAATTCATATATTTGACAACTGTTTGTTCAGAAAGTAAACCATATTTTCACTAGAACTTACTGTTCTCCTATCATATTCAACATCGTCATCTTCCTCCTCTTCCTCCTCCTCCTCCGAATCCTCTGCCGATACCATTTTCTTCCATTTGTTCACAAGATCTCTAGCTTTGTTCCCAACCAAACCAGAATGGTGGCGGAGAGAATTCACCGTACGACCAACACCAGTTGCCTCCAAGTGCTTTACCGTAACTTGCAAATACTTCAATTTATGGATGTAGTACAAAACCTGAAAGACAAATAGGGGTAAAACTATCAGGAACACAGAAAACACAAACAAAATATAATTTAACATAGGTTCTTCAACAATGAGTACGAGGATTAAACACACATACATGCAGTGCAGTGCCCGCTTGCTGGCAGCATCAGTTAATGGAATTTGTTTTGTGACGCTTGGCTACCAACATGTTAACCCTTTAACGCCGAAGGGGTATAATAAAAATTGTCTCCCGTATGCCGGCGGGGTCTGGGAGTGAGCGCCGAAGGGGTAAAAATTTTTTTTCTAAAAATCACGGCACGCTTAGTTTTCAAGATTAGGAGTTAATTTTTTGGCTCTTTTTTTTGTCATTGCGTGAAGTTTAGTATGCAACCATCAGAAATTAAAAAAATATCATTATCATATATAAATAATGGGATATATGATAGCGCAAAAAAAAATTTCATATATAATTGTATTCAAATAGCGCTGTAAGCAAAACGGTTAAAGCTAACGAGTTAATTTTTAACCGTTGTATTGTACACTAAATTGCAATTATTTTGGTATATAAAATATTGTAAAATGATCAAGGCAACACAGAGAAAATATTATCACAAAATGATGCATGAATTCGTAACGCAAGGACGTAAAAAAAAAAAAAGCTGTTTTCAAAAATTCACCATAAATCAAAATATTGTGCTAGAGACTTCCTGTTTATTGCAAAATGAAGGTAATTGATTGTATATTACTAGACTGTAAGTGTTGTAGTTTAAAATTGCAGTTTTTGACCATTTCGGTCGAGTTAAAATTGACCAAAGGACGAATTTTTCTATTTATCGTTATTTATATGAAAATATTTCAAAACTGATAAAAGCTACAACCATAGGTTGTTTTTTGTTGTATTCTACATGAAATTGCACACATTTTCATATATAAAATGACAATTTGTCGAAAATTGCATTTTTCCTAACTATACAAACCTGAGGTCCTTTAACAATAGGAAGGTAACTAGCGGCAGCTGGGACGGTCGTAAGCTTCGACAAGGGGAGAACGGTAGTTAACTGCTTGTCCGATCGTGCGCGCGCCCGCGCGCCCGAGAGGTGAAGAATCACTTTTGCTTTAGGCCCATGCAAAAAGTTGCAGAGTGAGGGGTGGCATGAGGTGGGACTATATGTAAAGGACCTCAGGTTTGTATTGTTAGGAAAAATGCAATTTTCGACAAATTGTATTTGTTCCGATACGTAATACAAAACCCCGGTCGGTCCTTTAACAATAGGAAGACTCACTTCTTGGTGGGAGGAATCTGAGTCTTTATGGTGAACAGACTGGTGTTCGTCCAACCCTGGAGTGCCTCCCTGGTCGTAAGAGCAAGGGAGGGATCCAAACCTCTGTCCGATTGATCGGGGTGTGCACCGCAGGATCAATGGTCAGACCTCTGGGCCAAGTACTAAGAGAGAGGCAAGCGTATCTCTTCGTACCAGCAAGCAAGAACTTGTTCCTGTTTGCAAGAGACAATCATAAAATGATGGGTTTGTCTCAATTTGGCATCCACTTCCTCCCCCTTGTTGGAGGAAGTGGTGGATATTTACTCCTATCCCTACTGAAAGGGGATAGGATGGTGCTCTATTGAGTAGCCTCACCATGCATATCCTTCGTCCTTACCCAGCAGGGTGACGACCGTGTCCTCTACCCAAAGGTAGAGGGAAGAAAAAGATGGGAAGAGGAGCCAGTCACACTCTCATTCCTCATCCATTCTTACGGTCACACCAGGACTCGATGCTGTTCAGCCTGCGAGGGTCTGGGTTAACTACACAACGTGTTGAGCAACCACCACGGTTCCCAAGGAAAAAAATCCAAGGAACTGTGGGCAATATCCTGAAGGTAGAAGGTGCATGCGGTCCGGTTGGACCAGGCGCCTGCCTTCATTACCTGCGCCACGGAGAAGTTCTTGCGGAACGCGAGAGAATGATGAAGAGGCGTCCACACTCATCCTGGGTGTCGAGTTTCTTCAGACAGCTCCGTCGCACCTTCACAGGACAAAGCAGCATAGCCTTCGTATCGGAGGCGGTGACGTCCATTAGGGAGGGTATTGTGAAGGACTCGAACCAATCGTCAGTTACCGAAGGGTTCTGAGTCTTCGCTACGAAGATCGGTACGAAATCGAGCGTCACAAATCCCCATCCCTTTGTGCTTGACTTCTCAAGAGAAGTCATGCAGTTACCTAAGACGAAAAGAAGGGAATAGTCGTATGACCTATCCCTCTTCTCGACTTTGGTTATGTACAGTACTCATACTGACAAGCTATTAAGACGAAGTAATGATTGCTCTGGAACAACCGAACTAAGTCCACAGCATAGTTCGTAACTGACTCGGACGCTCTGACAGCTGCCGACTGACTGGTTCGGAATCAGTAGAGGCAAGTTGTCCAAGCATCCGGGTAAGTCACGTGACCTTCGCCCTTTAAAGAGTTATGCTGAGAGACCAAACAAATAAAATATTTGTTAGTCACCGATGCCGGACGGCGCGGCGATGATTCTCTTAATGCATAAGCTCAAAAGGCGAAAGTCAATTGCCTTCAAAAGGACCGAGGTCCCTGATGGCAAGAAAATCTCATAGACGTTGAATCTCAGCTTAAGGAGAAACAACACTATGTGACGTTGAAGACGAAGGTAGGCAATGAATGCAACCTACGTCTTCCAGCTGAATCGAGAGAAGGAATCTCAAGATTCTAAACCTGTGCTTACAAATGACTGAAAACGCTAACCACCATTTCATTGCTGTCCGTTGTGCAATGAAAGCGGGGCGTTCTTCAGTAATGAAACACAGGGGAGAGCCGCTTGAAGAACTGCTTCTCATGGGCTGAACGTTTGGAAGTAGAGCTGGCAGGTGTGGGAGTAGGCGATGTCTTTCAATACATCTGCTAATCCGGGGTGAACAATGAACAATTGTACACCTCCGAATACAAGATATTTTGAGGACAAACTCAGATTCCGCAAAAATCATTCGCATTATCGGGATACGATGCAGCAAGAGACTATTACAGAATTCTGTTACCGTGCGGTAAACAGAAAGATGAGAGTCGAATAGATATCTCTGTTTAAAATTCTCGCAATACCGAAGACGATGAATACTAGCGTTTCTCAGCAGTAGATGGTCATTCATGTATGCGAGAATCCCCGTTAATCAGAGACTTAAGTCCGTGATTGTTGGGCAGAGATACGGTTGTTATTCAATCAAAGCAGGTGAGAAAGACATAAACAACCGTCTATCTCAAAGCGGCAGCTGATACTGAAATGCCTCGGGCAATTCAATACGCAGTAGCTGTCGCTGACTCGTCATCCTGAGTTGCCAAGTAATCCTTTCCACGAAGGAATGCGTTCGGCTATATTCTCTGTTCGCACTGGCAGAATTTTCAAAACTCGCGGCAACCGCTAGATCACTGGTAGTTCAGGTGATCGCCACCCCGCTCCCGTGGCGCTGGTGCTCGGAATCATTCCCATTTTCGTCAGATTTTTCTCTCTGAACCCTGTCTCCTGAGGGGAGGTGGGTGGGAATTTGAATTATATATACCTGCCAGGTAAAGTATACATGAAACTTTGTTATATCATAATAACATCATTTTCATGTATGACACTTACCTGGCAGGTATATATATAGCTATATTCTCTGTTCGCACTGGCAGAAAAAAATCTAACTTCAAAGCCATCAATTGTTTGACTGTTGAACTGATACATTCTCAAACACAAGCAGATAAATGAAAATACAATGAGATTATTATGCATTAACACTACTGATTAAAGTTCCAAGAATAATTTTATTTCTAAGATCACCAAAATTATAACGACCAGGGAAACCACCAATACCTATACCAGCAGTGGCTTCCATAATATGATATTGTTATGATACAATAAAGTTTGTTCATACTTACCTGGCAGATATATATATAGCTGTATTCTCCGAAGTCCGACAGAATTTCAAAACTCCCGGCACACGCAGTGGTCGGCCAGGTGGTAGTACCCATTCCCGCCGCTGGGAGGCGGGCGTAAGGAACCATTCCCATTTTCTGTCAGATTTTTCTAGTGCCACTGTCTCCTGAGGGGAGGTGGGTGGGCACTTTGATTATATATATCTGCAGGTAAGTATGAACAAACTTTATTGTATCATAACAATATCATTTTTGTTCATGAATCTTACCTGCCATATATATATAGCTGAATCCCACCTTTGGAGGAAGGGGGAGACAGATTCGATTTTGGGAAACAATTTCATATATATGATTGATATTTTGGTTCCTTAACTGTTAGCATAGCTGACTTCGTGAGTACCGTCACCCAAGTCTGCATCTGCTTTACTAGAGACTCCAGCTAGGTAGTGACCTGTGAAGCTGTTGAGTTCTAGAGGATCTGTCAACGGGGGCGTGACCACAATGCAACTAGATCCTATATTATAGACCTCCAATTTCGGTACTGCATTCCTAGAGGTGCCAGCAAGGACGTGACCTGTGTAGCTGGTGCGCTCTAATGAACTGTCACGGGGAGCGTGACCACAATGTGACAGATCATATAGGTGTTGTTTAGACACCGAATGCTGTTAATGCTTCACTGGAGGTGCAGCAAGGACGTGACCTAAGTAGCTGGTGCGCTCCAGATGATTTGTCAATGGGGGCATGACCACACTGTGACAAAAACATTTTACCCTACTATGAGGGCGAAGCAAAAACATTACCACCTGACCTAGCCTATCTGGTTAAACTTCGTAAAACCAAGGCTAATGGAGGGAAGGCCGCCTAAGGCGGCCTACCCAAGACCACAAAAAACTAAACACCTACATAAACATAATAAAAATAAAAAATAAAAAGAAATAAAATTAAAAAGTCCAAACTAACATATTATTTTCTAAAAGATAGGAAGAGTGCTACTCTCTGTCCCCAATATATTGTCTGCTGCGACATATGGGCCCAAAGAGTAGCAGTTTCTCGTATGTAATCCTCACCTCCCGAAGGTAGTGAGAGGCAAACACTGAATTACTACGCCAAAATGTGGCATTCAAGAGTGCTCATTGAGTGCCATGTTCTTTTGGAAGGCTACCGACGTAGAAATAGCCCTCAGTCCATGCGCATTCACCTTCAACACTTTTCCATATCACTGTCTTGACAGGATGAATGCACTTCCTTGATGGTGCCCCTCAAGAAAAAAGCCAAAGCATTCTTTGACACTGGTAACCTTGGCTTCCTGACCAAACAAACACCACAAGTTATCAGAAGGACCTCTTATAAACCTTGGTTCCTATCTTTTCAGACGGAGGGTTGACTTCCTAGCTATTGCTTAGGAGTCTGCTTCGTCTCAAGAGCCTCAGCGAGGATGTGACCTATGGGTAAGAGTTCTTGTGGGTTTGCCGATGGGGTCTTATCCACTTACTCGGCAAAGCCTAACTGGCATTTGTCAATGGGTGCTAATCCACTCATATGACCATATACCTATGCCTATTAGCATAATTAAGGAGCACAACACCGATCCCGATCACCTGATCCTAACACGAGGGTTAGCGCTTAATTTTAAAAAGAGTTAAACTAAAAATTAACTCACTAGTTAAGGATCAGTGTCGGCTCCCTATCCCAGCAACGTATCCGCAGACACGAACAACCAAGAGAAAAGGATCTCTTGTAGGTTGAATTGACATCCTTCGTGTAACGGGAGGTCAACACAGAATTGCATCTCCGTAAGTGACAGCTCATATGTCCTTTATGACATATTGTTATGGAACCAAGAAGAATTCATAAAAGCTCGCACTTCATGCATAGGTTTCAAACGGACTGGACATGAGGAATCTTAAACAGAACTACATCCAAGTTCCAAGACGGCAAACTTGGGTTGTTGAAACCTTCATCGTTTCGAAAGATCTCAAGAGATCGTGAAGGTCTCTGTTGTCCGCCAAGTCCAGGCCTCTGTTGCCTAAAGACAACTAAAAGCACACTCTTATAACCCTTGATTGTAGAGACTGCAAGTTTTAGATCCCTTCTCAGAAAAGGAAGTCAGCAATCTGGCTCACAGGTCGTGGTGGAGGAAAAATGCCGTTCTTCTTGCACCAACTCCTGAAGACTATCCACTTCGATTGTACACTGCGTTGGAAAACGCTCTTCTTGCACTGGCGATAGCTTTCGCCATTGACGTATAGAAGCCTCTCGCTCTGGCCAACTTTTGGATAGTCTGAATGCAGTCAGACTCAGAGCGAAGAGGCTTCTGTGGTACCTCTCGAAGTGGGGCTGTCTGAGTAGATCTGTCCTTACTGGAGCGTCCCTCGGGAAGTCTACTGCAAAGGCCAAATGACCTCTGTGACCCCTCTCTCGCAGGCCATTACGGGGCTAACAAAGTCATTCTCGTCCCTTCGACACCGCAAACTTTCTCATGACTTCCCCTAGGAGATCTTGAACGGGGAAAGGCGTACAGGTTCCATCCCGTCCAGTCCCAGAGAAGTGTGTCTATCGTCACTGCAGCTGGGTCGAGTACTGGGGAGCAGTACAGTGGAAGCCTCTTCGTTCTGGACGTCGCAAAGATATCCACGAGCGGACGTCCCCATAACCCCCACAGCTCTTGGCATACCTCCAAAGCAGAGTCTACTCGGTTGGCAGAAGTTGACCTCGTCTGCTGAGGAGATCTGCCCAGACATTCTCTACTCATGCTACAAACTTCGTAAGGATCATGACGTCCAGTTTGGCCCTTGCCCACAGCAAGATCTCCTTTGCCAGAGCAAAAAGGGACTGAGGACTGTGTTTCCTCCCCTACTTCTTTCAAAGTACGCCAGAGCTGTGGTGTTGTCTGAGTTGACTTGGACTATTCGACGAGAGACTTTTTCTTGGAAAAACTGGAGAGCTAAAAAGATGGCTGCCATTTCCTTTAGGTTTATGTGCCAGGACACCTGTTCCCCTCTCCAGGTGCCTGCCACTTCTTTCCCCCTAATGATGCTTCCCATCCCGTGGTGGACGCGTCGGAGAACAACACTAGGTCGGGGCTCTGAAGCTTGAAGACACGCACCTCCGACAGCTACACTGGATCTAGCCAACATTTCAAGTGATGTTTTACCTCTCCTGAAATTTCCAAGATCATGTATAGATTCTTGGTTTTTTTCCAATTGTACTTGAGAAAAAAATGTAATAACGGTCTGAGGTGCAGTCTCCCAAGGAAACAAACTTCTCCAGCGAGGAAATGGTCCCCAGTTAGACTCATCCATTCCCTCACCGAGCACGAATCTTTCCTTAGGAAGGCTAACACTTTGTCTAAGCCTTGCTGCTGACGTCCCTGGGACGGAAAAGCTCGAAAAGCCACTGAATCCATCTGAATCCCCAGATACACGATGGATTGGGTTGGGATCAGATGTGACTTTTCGAAATTCACCAGTAGTTCCAGGGACTTCACCAACGATTAAGTTGTTTGAAAATCCTTCAGACACCGCGTTTGAGTGGAGGCATGAATGAGCCAGTCGTCCTTCGAAGATAACAATTGCGAAGGAGGAGACTGAGGGGCCGCAGGCTGAAACTATTCTTCAAAAGAGGCTCAAAGCCATCGAACCAAGACCTCTTCTTCTTCTCAACTGACACACGTTCGGAAGATGGTAACCGTGCTCTCTAGACAACCTCTGGAGAGCTGCATGAAAACTAGAGAGCAAGGCAACTGGCGAAAGAGCGGAACGAGGAGAAGGAGAAGGGACTGCTGTACTCTTGATTGGCAGCCTATCATCCTTCCTCTCACGATGTGGCTTTGCCTTTCTCACTGCAATCAACAAAACAAGTTGTTGTTGCAAAAGACACAATCATCCTTTTCGATGGAGAACATTCCTTCTCAGCAAAAGGCTGATCCTTTGAGAAGACGATGGGCGAGGGAAGCCCTCCTCCTTCTCACATGGACCGCCAAGGATATATCTTAGGAGCGAACCGAAACGCTCAAAAGCATACTCATCGGAAGACGTCCTCTCCGGTGAAGATCGCAACACAGTAGAAAAGAGAGAGGACGTGAAGCGTCCCCCTCCCTGAGACCTACATCATACATCTCAGCTCTCTTTTACTGCAGAAAGTCTTCCAATTGCCCAGGAGACGACTGCAAAGCAGAAGGAGCTAACGGACGAGAAGCGTCCCCCCTCCGAGGAACCAAAGACGACGGCCGCCTGTGCGACCTATATCGTCTTCGTTCTCCTCAGAGGGAGCGAGACCCTCCGAGAGTTCCAACTCCTGCGCGGGGGAGGACGTCTCTGAAGACTAAAGTAATCTTTCAAGATTCAAATTCTATGAGATTATGAGCCATGACATCACCTATAGACGAATCTTGACTATGAGAGATGTTCAGAATCATTTCTAGATCATCTATGCTATTCCAGTTTTTCTGCAGGAAAAACTGGAGAGGTGTGAATTTCAGTCTATTCAGGGAAAACAAACTTCTCCAGCGAGGAAATGGTCCCTGCAATTCATTCATTCCCTCACCGCGAGCATGTTTCCTTCCCTAATAAGGCTGCGTTTCACTTAAACAGGAGTAATTTGAAGACACTGTAGAGATTGTTCATTTGTTTCTTCCTAAAAGTCTCCTTCCTGAGATCCATTACTATTCTCTGATTCTCGGCGAATGTCTGAAGAAGCATTACGTTGTGCGTCCATCCAAGCGTCCTGCCGAGCGTCGCGCTCGGCGCTGTCGTATTTGGCAGCGGAAGGAGTCCCCTTCATAATCGAGCAAGGGACGTCTCGGCGAACTAATTGACTGCATCTTCTTGCACATCATTCTTGTTTCGAGGGAAATCATGTGTTATGCCGCCGTAGACTCGGACAGAATTCTGTTACCATGCGGTAAACAGAACGAAAAAGGTCTAATACATATATATATATATACATACATACATTTATACATATATAACCATACATCATATATATATATATATATATATATATATATATATATATATATATATATATATATATATATATATATATATATATATATATATATATATATATATATATATATATGTATACACATACTACATACACAAATATATATATTTTTTTTTTTTTTTTTTTTTTTTTTTATGAAAAAAATTCTCGCAAAGGAGATCTTGCTGTGGGCAAGGGCACTGGACGTCATGATCCTCACGAAGTTTGTAGCATGAGTAGAGAATGTCTGAGCACGTCGACCCCGGTCCCGTGCGTCAGACGAGCTGCTGCTGGTCACCGTAATCCGCCCGGTCCCTGTGGGAGCGGCGGTCAGGTGACCTGCAGAGCTCGCTTTCGCCGTGAGACCGGTGAGCGTCCTCGCGGCACGTCAAACCGCTGGTACCAGCCGAGGCTGGTACCGTCGGTCGAGGGGACCTGGGGACCTCTTCCCAGCCTCAACCCGTGGCCGGTCAGAGACCGTCACGTCCACCGAGTACCGGCTGGTCGCTGCGAGAGCGGCCGCTGGCCTGGCGAGAGTCACCTGAGCGGCTCTCGACAGTCTTGCTGCTCCGTGCCTCGGTCATGACGCTGAGCGAACTCAGGCGTCTTAACTTTGACTGCACGGTCACCCGAAGGAGATCGTACACTCGGAACTTCCTCGCGGACGAGAAACCGAGCCGGTACCTGGCTTAGCAGCAGAGCTGCCAAGACCAGGCGAGGGTGTACCAGCGGTAGCCAGCACACCCTTGGTCCCAGTCTTCTTCTTCTTCTCAGAAGGGGAGACGGGCCCCGTTCCCGAAGGTAACAGGTGAGGACCAGCAGAAGAAACCCCCCCGTCACCCGGAATGTTGACGCCCCTTCGAATGTTCCCGAAGGAGTCTTCTTAGGGGGGAATCGCAAAACCCGGTTACCAGCTTGGTCGCTGCGAGAGCGGCCCCTGGCCTGGCGAGAGGTCACCTGAGCGGTTCTCAGCCAGCCTTCTGCTACCGTGCCGTGGTCTTGGCGCCGGAGGCGAACTCTGGCGCCGAAACTTTGGCTGCACGGTCTCCCGAGGGAGAGCGTACACTCGGGATCTCCCGCGAACGAGAGACCGAGCCGGAACCTGGCGTAGCGGCAATCGCCGCTATCCACCAGGCGAGGAAGTACCAGAGCTAACCGATACTCCTCTGGTCCCCGTCTATCTCTTCCTTACGGAAGGGGAGACGGCCCCGCTCACCGAGGAGCAGGAGGACCAGGTCCCACCGAGGTGGGACGTCCCGAACCACAGAGTGGCGGGCTTAGAAGTCGAAGGGGAGACTTCTTAGCAAAGGCAGATCCTTCTCTTCTTCGGCTTGGGCCTTAGAATCGAAGGGGAAGAGGCAGCAACAGAGAAGTGCACCGCCTCTTCTTCTAGATCAGCATGGACAGCGTCAGGTCCTCCATCCAGGCCGGAGTCGGGCCTATTGCCGAAGCAACACGGCCCGACTGCACCTGTCCGGAAGGACCTGGGACTGGGGGAAGACACACCATGGGCAGGACCAGCATGGACAGGCGCAGGAACCAGGAGCGACAGGAACAGCAACCAGCTCAGGAGCGGCAGGAACAGCGGCAGCGGTAAACACAGAAGGGACAGCCAAGCCGTAGCGGGAACCACATCAGCGACAGGTACGGCAGGCACCAGCCATCGCCTCGTAGAATCATCGGCAGCCAGCGTGGTACTCTGGCTGCCGGTCCAGGGGCGAGCTGCTGGAACAGCGGAATCTGGGGCAGGCAACACGAAGAAAAACACAGGCGGCGGCGGCATACCCCTCCTCGGTACGCGGCGACCGGCCCTAGAAGCGGCAGACGGCGTCACCGACACAGCATGGGAGTGTAGACCAGCGGGGGGAAGCAGCTATAAGCGGCCGTGAAGGTTGTAGTGGAGACCACTCCAAGGTCACCGCCCCAGACCTCGCTAGACTCTGCAGCAGATCGTGGATGCTAGGCACGCCCTGCAGCCGCAGTGGTCCATACCTGTCCAAGGTCGTCTCCCACGGCTGTAGCACCTGCGGTAGCACAGACAGATTAGTAAGAGGGGTTCCCTCACGCACGGGGGGGGGAGACATGCCCCCACCCCGAACGGAAGGAAGACCCCAAAAAAACAAAAATACGAGGAAGCTGAGCGGGGGGGCAGGAAAGAAGACGAGATCGGATACCAAGGGAGTCGCGGGAGAGCTTTCCGACGACTTCCTGGGCAGACCTTCGCTTCCCCCCTACCCCCGCACATCAGTGAAAAGTAATATGAAAATGAAACAGAATACTGCACTTGCGATTCACTTCATAGAAACTTAAAGAGGGAAAAATCAATTCCCGGTAAGAGCGGAAACTTGATCCATAATAATATGATGCTATCATAAATATATATGAAAATGAACATACTGCACTTGCTATTTTCACTTTCACAGCAATAAATCGTAAGGATTAATTCCCGGGTAAGAGCGGAAATTGATCCAAAATTAAATTTGATGCAATTAATAAATGAAAATGAAAAGAAAACTGCATTGCGAATCCACTTTCATTGCATTCTATTCATACAAAATAAGAGGCTCTTGCCGAGCGCAATCAAGCTCTCGGCAACGAACGCACAGGGCAAAAATATAATGAAAAAGAGTACTTACATCTTTCAATTACACACTTTCGCCCAAAATACATGACTCGGCGCGAGTGCGCCCGCCCTCGGCACCGAGACATAATTCAAGGGTTAATCAATTCATGAAAAGAGCGGAAATCGCCGTCTCTACGGCGATAGCTCCATGTTGATTCATAATTAAGTAATGAAAATGAAAACAGTGTACTTACAGTTTCATTTTCAAGTCAAACCAAACCATTAGTAGAAAACACAATATAAACAAAGCATACGACGATGAAGCGGGCAGAGAGCGATGACGAACACGTCCTTCACACCCGCGGCCGAAAGCAAAAGTGATTCTTCACCTCTCGGCAGCGCGCCGCGCGCCCCCTCACGTCGGACAAGCAGTTAACTACCGTTCTCCCCTTCGTCGAAGCTTAACGACCGTCCAGCTGCCGCTAGTTACCTTCCTATTGTTAAAGGGACCGAGGTTTGTATTACGTATCGGAACAAACTTTATGTAATGGCTAATTTAAAATGGTGCAAACATTACGACAATCGGACAAAAAAATTTATGATTTTTTCGGAAGAGTTACCAAGCAGACGTAAGGAAAAAGTTTTTCATAAATTCACCATAAATCGAAATTTTGTGTTAGAGACTTCCAATTTGTTGAAAAATAAAGGTAAATGATTGAATATTACTAGAATGTAATAGTTTTAGCTTACAATTGCGTTTTTCGACATTTCGGTCGAGTCAAAGTTGACCGAAGGTTGAAATTTTGGCACTTATCATTATTTATATCAAAATATTTCAAAACTGATAAAAGCTACAACCATGGGTTGTTTTTTGTTGCATTCTACATGAAATTGCGCACATTTTCATATATAAAATGATATTGTTATGATACAATAAAGTTTTGTACATACTTACCCAGCAGATATATACTTAGCTATAGTCTCCGACGTCCCCGACAAATTCAAATTTCGCGGCACACGCTATAGGTAGGTCAGGTGATCTACCCTCCCGCCGCTGGGTGGCGGGACTAGGAACCATTCCCGTTTTCTAATCAGATTTTGTCTTCCACCTGTCTCCTGAGGAGAGGCTGGGCGGGCCATTAATCGTATATATCTGCCGGGTAAGTATGTACAAAACTTTATTTATCATAACAATATCATTTTTGTACATGCAACTTCCCCGGCAGATATAAACTTAGCTGATTGGCACCCTTGGTGCAGGGCAAGAGACAGCTTAATAATACAAATAAAAAACAGGAAACAACACATGTTGTAGGTCAAAGACCTTGGTTCTTACCTGATTGGGCAGAAGACTTCATGGATACTGTCTATGAGTCTGCTTTGCCTCAAGAGTTTCAGCGAGGTAGTGACCTATGACTGAAAGCTCTTCTGGATCTTGTCAATGGGGGCTTACCCACTTACGTGACACAACCGTGTTAGGATCTTCGTCAATGGGGGCTAACCCACTTACATGACCAAACCTTTGCCTCTGGCACAATCAAGGAGCACAAAACCAATCCCGACCACCTGACCATTCCTAACCCGTGTTAGAACTACAATTGAAAGAGGTTACCACTGAACCTTCTTTCAAACAACCATAAAAACACACCACCAAAATAAAATAAAACTAAACTAAACTAAACTAACAAGGATTAGTCTCAGCTCCCTGTCCCAGCACTGACTCTGCAGATACGTAGGGCCCCAACGAGAAGCACTTATCGTAAGTTACTCTCACGTCTCTCAAGTAGTGAGATGCAAACACTGAGTTGCATCTCCAGTAAGTAGCGGACAGAATATCGTTCAGAGACATGTTCTTCTGAAACGCCAGAGATGTCGCAATGGCCCTTACTTCATGTGCTTTCTCTCTAAGGTGTTTAAACTGATCGACATCGCACGTCGCATGCGCCTCTGTTATGACGCTCCTCATAAAGAACGCCAGAGCGTTCTTTGAAATGGGCCTTCTAGGGTCCCTGACAGGGCACAGGGATCTTTCTATCTCTCTTCCCACTAAGGGTGAGAGCCCTTTGACCTCGAAACTTCTAGGCCAGGGTTTCAAGGGATTCTCATTCTTCGCTAAGAAATTATATTGTTATGATACAATAAAGTTTGTTCATACTTACCTGGCAGATATATATATGCTGTATTTTCTGAAGTCCGACAGAATTTTTAAAAACTTCCCGACACACGCAGTGGTCGGTCAGGTGGTAGTACCCATTCCCGCCTCTGGGAGCGGGTATCAGGAAAACCATTCCATTTTCTATTCATAATTTTTATTTCCACATGTTCCCTGAGGGGAGGTGGGGTGGGTACTGATTATATATATTCTGCCAGGTAAGTATGAACAAACTTTATTGTATCATAACAATATAATTTTGTTCATGAAACTTACCTGTCAGATATATATATAGCTGAATCCCACCTTTGGAGGTGGGAAGGGACAGAATAGAAGGATTTTGGGAAACAAATGCATGCAGATGATTTACATCTTGGTTCCACCTGTTAGCATAGCTGACTTCGTGATTACTGTCACCCAAGTCTGCTTCTGCTTTACTAGAGTTGCCAGCGAGGTAGAGACCTATAAAGCTGGTGCACTCCAGATGATCTGTCAACGGGGGCGTGACCACAATGTGACTAGACCATATTGACCATACCATGAGGGCTAAGAAGTAAAATAAATATATATATATATATAAATATATATATCACCACCTGACCAACCTAGCCAAAGTTAAGGTGTGTTAACTAAGGTTTAAGAGTTAAGAAGTCGCCGTTGTCGGCGACTCAACAACTAAATTAAGAGCTCTTCCTAACCATTTTCTACAGGATAGGATGAGTGGTACTTCTTGCCCCCAAGATTGTGTCTGCAGACACGTATGGCCCTAGCGAGCAGCAGATCTCATATGCCATCTTCACATCTCGCAGGGAGAGTGTGAAAGTGAACACAGAGTGCTTCGCTAAAACATGGTACTCAGGATGTTGCTGAGTGCCATGCTCTGTTGAAATGCTTCCGAGGCCGCGCCCTCACCTCGTGAGCATTCAGATAACAAGATTTCAATTCTTTGTGCAAACACAATGAAGGAGCATTTTTGAAAGAACTCCTTAACACTAAAGCCAGGGTGTTCTTCGAAATGGGCAAGTCTGGTCTTTTTCGGAACACTGCAGATTGCCCGAATGACTTCGACTTTCTTGAGTTTTATGTAGATAAAACTTGAGAGACCTGACAGGGCACAGGACTCTCTCTGGCTCCTGCCCACTAACTTGTGCCATCCTTGCTTCCAAGCTCCTGGCCCAAAGGAGGACAAAACGGGTTTCCATTCTTAGGCCACACGGAAGGCTTAGAGAGCACACCGCCTTGTGTTCTCTAAAGCCAAAACTTGTGACGATGGCTTAAAATTTCACTAACCCTCTTTGTCGTATCTAGGGTGGTTAGAAGAAGGCCTTCCTGATCACATGCAAAAAGTTAACAGGTAGGAGAGGTTCGAATGCTTTGACATCAAGAACTTCAGACTATGTCTAAGTTCCATATTGAAAGCTTCGATCTGGACATGTTATTGTTATAATACAATTAAGTTTGTTCATACTTACCTGGCAGATATATATATAGCTGTATTTCTGACGTCCGACAGAATTTCAAATTCGCGGCACACGTAGTGGGGCGGTCAGGTGGTAGTACCCATTCCCGCCGCTGGGCGGCGGATATCAGGAACCATTCCCATTTTCTATTCATATTTATTCATGGCCCTTGTCTCCTGAGGGGAGGAGGGTGGGCACTCTAAGTATATATATCTGCCAGGTAAGTATGAACAAACTTAATTGTATTATAACAATAACATTTTGTTCATGAAACTTACCTGACAGATATATATATAGCTGAATCACACCTTCGGATGGTGGGTAGAGACAGACTAGGATTTTTTAGGAAATTTAAAATAAAAAAAAAAAAAAGATTATCTTATTGGTTCCTTACCTGATAGCAAAGTAGACTATGTGATTACTGTCACCAAAAGCCTGCTTATGCTTTATCAGAGTTGCCAGCCAGTGTTTGACTGTAGTGCTGTGCTCTCTGGATGCTCTGTCAACGGGGGCGTGACCACAATGCGACAAGACCATCTAGGCAAAACATATGGCAGTAACACAGCAACCGACCACCACCTGACCAACTAACGCAAAAAACCCCCGATATTAACACTATGGAATGGGAGATTTTCACAGAAGATCTCACCATCAACCAAAAACACAATAAACTAACCTAACTAAGCTAAGGGATAGGGAGAGAGCTACCTTCAGCCCCCAAAACTGTGTCTGCCGAAATGTAAGGTCCCAAAGAACTACAGTTCTCGTAAATCGTCCTCACATCCCGGAGGTAATGTGAGGCGAATACTGAATTGCTCCTCCAGAAGGTGCTATCAAGAATATCTCTGATAGACATGTTCCTTTGGAAAGGCAAGAGAGGTAGCTACGGCTCTGACCTCGTGAGCTTTCACTTTAAAGAGGCTCATATCAGTCTTCTGGCAAGATGAATGAGCCTCTTTAATGACGTCCCTCAAGAAGAAAGCAACAGCATTCTTCGACAACGGTAAATCCGGTCTCTTCACGAGCACCAGAGATTACCTGAGGGACCCTTATCTCTCTAGTCCTATTCACATAGAACTTGAGAGCCCTGACAGGGCACAGGGCTCTCTCTGGTTCTTGACCCACGAGACTCGATATTCCTTTGATATCGAAGCTCTTTGGCCAAGGAAATAGACGGTTTCTCGTTCTTAGCCAAGAAAGAAGGGTTCAACGAGCAGACAGCGCTGTCTCCCTTGAAACCCACTAGGCTACTGAACGCTTGGATTTCACTAACTCTCTTCGCCGTCGCCAGAGAAGTTAGGAAAAGCGTTTTCCTCGTTAAGTCCCTTAGAGAAGCTTTCATGGAGAGGCTCAAAGGGACTAAGCATCAGATGTTTCAATACCACATCTAAATTCCATGAGGGCGGTCTTGCTTGTGGAATTTTGGTAGTTTCAAACGACCTTAAGAGATCGTGCAGATCCTTATTGTCGGAAAGGTCCATTCCTCTGTGGCGAAAAACGGCAGACAACATACTCCTATAACCCTTGATTGTAGGAACTGCCAATTTTTGCACATTTCTTAGATGGAGAAAGAAATCCGCTATCTGATTCACAGAGGTCGTGGAAGAGGAAATTCCTTCCTTCTTGCACCATGCCCTGAAGGAAGACCACTTAGACTGGTAGACAGCTCTTGAAGAGGCTCTTCGAGCATTAGCGATTGCTCTCGCAGCTGCCTTTGAAAAGCCTCTCGCTCTGGCCAGCTTTTCGATAGTCTGAACGCAGTCAGGGCCAGAGCGGAGAGGGGTTTTGGTGAAACCTTTTGAAGTGAGGCTGTCTGAGTAGATCTCTCCTCCAGGGCAACGTTCTTGGGAAGTCCACAAGGAACGTCATGACCTCTGTGAACCACTCTCTTGCTGGCCACATTGGGGCAATCAGAGTCAACCTTGTCCCTTCTGACGCTGCGAACTTTCTCATTACGTCCCCCATGATCTTGAATGGGGGAAAGGCGTAAAGATCCAGGTCTGTCCAGTTCCAGAGCAACGCGTCCACTGCAATTGCCCCCGGGTCCATAACCGGGGAGCAATACAGAGGAAGTCTCTTCGTCCTCGATGTAGCGAACAGGTCTACTAGAGGACGTCCCCACAATTTCCATAACTTTTGACAGACTTCCTGGTGCAAGGTCCATTCTGTTGGCAGAAGCTGATTCCGGCGGCTGAGAAGGTCCGCCCTGACATTCTGAACCCCTGCCACGAATCTTGTCAGGATCTTGATGTGCCTTGCGTCTGCCCATAGTAGAAGTTCCTTCGCCAGGAGAAAAAGGGATCTGGAGCGAGTCCCTCCCTGATTCTTTATATACGCAAGGGCTGTGGTACTGTCCGAGTTGACTTGAACAACCTTGCTTGACAGTTTCTCTTCGAAGAACTGCAGCGACAGGAATATCGCTGCCAGTTCCTTTACATTTATGTGCCAGGCTACCTGTTCCCCTCTCCAGGAGCCTGACACTTCTTCCCCCCCTAGTGTTGCTCCCCAACCGGAAGTGGAAGCGTCTGAGAACACACTAGGTCGGGGCTCAGAAGATTTAAGGAGAGGCCCTCTCGTAACTTCTGAGGGTCGAGCCACCATCTTAAGTGAACTCTTACATCGTTGGAGATCCTTAGGATCGCATTCAGGTCCCCTTTCGACGTCCATTCTTCCGCAAGGAAGAATTGAAGAGGCCTGAGGTGCAGTCTTCCCAGCGAGACAAACTTTTCTAGTGAGGAAATGGTGCCCAGCAGACTCATCCACTCCCTCACCGAACAAGCTTCTCTCTCTAGGAAGGCTGCGACTTTCTCTAACCCCAGTCGCTGACGTTCCTGGGATGGAAACGCCCGAAAAGCCACTGAATCCATCTGAATCCCCAGATACACGATGGACTGTGTCGGGGTCAGATGCGACTTTTCGGTGTTGACCAACAGACCCAGAGACTTTGCTAGGGCTAGCGTAAACTGAAGGTCCTTCAGACACTTCTGCCTCGACGACGCTCTGATCAGCCAATCGTCGAGGTAGAGGGATATCCTGATTCCTGACGAATGGAGCCACTTCGCTACATTCCTCATAATCATTGTGAAAACCATTGGGGCCGTGCTGAGACCGAAACAAAGGGCTCTGAACTGACCAAACCCTGTTGTCCAAGACGAATCTCAGGTACTTCCTTGACAGAGGGTGGACTGGGACGTGGAAGTATGCGTCCTGCAGGTCTAGAGACACCATCCAGTCGCCAGGTCTCAATGCTCCCAGCACCGACTGAGGCGTCTCCATTCTGAACTTTATCTTTTCTACAAAAAGATTTAGCCTGCTCACATCCAGGACCGGGCGCCAACCTGATGACTGCTTTGGCACAAGGAAAAATCCTGTTGTAGAAGCCCGGTGACTCTAGGTCAGGACTTGTTCCACCGCTCTTTTTTTCGACCATCTGGTCTAAGAGATCGAAAAAGAACCCTTTTCTTCTTCTCCCTGATAGGATGGAGAGAGGTCTCTGGGAGTCGAGTCAAGGAGGAGGATGAAGAAAAGGATCTTTGTACCCCCGTTCTTACTATCCTTGAGGGTCCCCAAGGGTCCGCTTCCTCTCTGCCTCCAAGACTCCGCAAAGAATTCCAGTCTGGCCCCGACTGGTTGTCTGAAGGACGAGATCTTCACTTGCTGGTTTTCGGTTTTGAATGAAGCCTCTTCCTCTTGGAAAAACCTCTCCCTCGAGGAGCTGCTCCTCGAGGGGGGTGCCCCGCGAAAGGGAGGGTTTGACTTTCTTCGGGGGTTTGCTGAAAGTTGACGTGGAAGGAAACCGCTGGACGTCTTGAAGATTGAACCAAGAGGTCCTGGGTCGCCTTTCTCTTGCAAACTCTGTGCAAGATCCTTTACCATAGCCTGGGGAAGAGATGGTCCGAA
Organism: Macrobrachium nipponense; assembly: GCF_015104395.2. NCBI lineage: Eukaryota > Metazoa > Arthropoda > Malacostraca > Decapoda > Palaemonidae > Macrobrachium > Macrobrachium nipponense. Next base: position 42,790,514 of record NC_087220.1, on the reverse strand, counting down.
AGAGGCGCAAAGAGCAAATCCGCTTTCTGAGCGGGAGATACCGACTTAGCCGTAAAATTGCACAGCAATGCTCTTTTCTTTAGGAAAGCAGTTCCAAAATTCGAAACTAGCTCCTCCGAACCATCCCTGACGGCCTTGTCCATACATGACAACACGCTGGACAGCTCCCCCAGACTGAGAGAATCAGGACTTCTAGACTGACGGTCCAAAACTCCCAGACACCAGTCTAGGAATTAAATACGTTAAGGGTACGAAGAAGACCCTTCAAGTGGTGGTCAGTCTCAACTGGAGTCCAGGTCACCTTAGCCGACGCTAAGAGAGACCTCCTCTGGGCGTCCACTAAACTGGAGAAGTCACCCAACGCGCGGACGAAGGGACCTTTATCCCGACATCCTCCTTGGTCTCATACCAAACTCCTCCTCTCCCTGCGAGTCTAGAGGGTGGATGGGCGAAAGTGGTCTTGCCCTGATCCTTCCTTCTGGACATAAAGTCTTGGAGTTTCTTAAACGCCCTCTTGGTCGACAGAGACGTTTTCATTTCAACGAATTCAGGGGTCTTTACGGTCTTAGACGACGAAAGTTGTGAGGAAGGAGACCTAGGGGCTGTAGGCTGGAACTTGTCTCCGAATGCTGAACGTAACAGCCTAACAAGAACCTTGTAGTCCGAGACAGCTGAAGCTACCGGCTGTTCTTCCTCTACGGAACTCCCTGGACTACTATGCTCCCCTTCCTCCCTAAGAGGAACTGGAGAACGCCTATCAGGAGAGGGAGTACGTCCCTTAGGCTCAATCCTGAATAAAGACTTCCGTTGGTTGGAAGTATCCACTACAGGCACGGAAGCAGCCGTACGTTGCCTCTTTAGATGCACGGACATCTTCCGAAAGAGAAGCATCCTTAGAAGCCAAGTTAACTGTCTTAACCGAAGCTCCCCTTCGAAAGGAAGAGCGAGCTTCCTGAAGAGCAGCGCCAAAAGCGTCCTGCTTAGAGGAGCGGGCGTCCTGCTTTGCAGGCTCCAAAGCGTCCTGCTTCGCTCGAAAAGCGTCCTGCTTCACACGGCGAGCGTCCTCAACAGCGTCCTGTCTAAGACCAGAAGCGTCCTGCTTCGAACGCCGAGCGTGTCTAGAACGCCGAGCGTCCTGCCGAGCGTCCTCAACCGCTACTTGCCGAGAGCGCAAAGCGTCCTGCTTCGAACGCCGAGCGTCTTGACGAGCGTCCTCTCCTGAGAGAGTAAAAGATCTGCTAGGAGAGCGAGAACGTTGACGATCCGGAGGCGGAGAGAGAGACGAGCGAGCTGAGAGAGAATGAGGCCGCTTCGTCCTCTTGACGGGCAGCCGAACGTCCTTCCTACGCCTAGACTCGATCTGCTGCGGGCAAGTCCTCTGAGCCATCAGCGACGTAATCTGGTCCTGAAGGGACACAAGGATATCCTTCGTAGGTGACGAAGGAGCAAATGAAGGGGCAGGACTGAGACTGCGAGAAGGCGAGGGGCGAGGGGACGCCTCCTTCCTTCTAGCAGGTACAGCTATCTGCCTCTCAGGTGAACACGCCTGTGCGTGGAAACTAACGTCCTCATCGGTAGAACGCCTTCCTCTCTTCTGAGAGGAAAGGCGTCATAAGCGTCCTCTGACGAAAGAGGAGACATAGGACGTGAAGCGTCCTCAAAGCGAAAAGTCCTTTTCAACGGACGCGAGTCTCTCCGAGCGCTCCACCCCTTGCGCGGGGAGGACGCTTCGGAGGAACGAAAAGCAATCTTTCAGGATCGCGCTCGTGCGCGCTCCTTGGCAGCCTGGGTGATTTAGCAACAAGGCCTGCCGAAGGGACGCCAGATCGGTGGGGAGCCCCCGTAACCCTCTTGCGGCTTTCGACATACCCACTCCTGAGTCCTGGGAGTCCGATAGAGGTCTAGGCCTAGAGGCATTATGGGGCCGATCTGACGCCCCCTCCACAACACTAGGGGCACTGACACAAACTTTCACTGGGCCGGTTTCTAGGGCCAAAACTTTAGATTCGAGAGCACGAATAGACTCTAGAATCAGAGAAAGGTGTTACCTTCTCCAGACACAGCACTGGGGCCCGAAGGCAACAAAACAGGATTAGGTTGGGCAAAATCTACTGGTGTTAGAGGAGGAGAAATGTTACTATCCTTACCTTTAGTAGAGCTGCCCTTAGAGGAAGACCTCCTGACTCTATCGCGCTCTAATTTACGCCGATAGGTCTCATACATCCTCCATTTATCATCATCCAAATCCTTACATTCATTGCCCCGATCATCAACCACGCAAACATGCCCCCTGCAATCCATACAAACTGTGTGAGGATCAACTGAAGGTTTAAGAAGCCTCACCTTACATTCACCTCCTCACACACTCTGAAACTTCCCGAACTTGATCCAGACATACTGAATCCAGAAAAGTCAATCCAAAATCAAAACCATCCACTATTCCGCGTGCCAATCCAACAATCCAGAAGTCGATACCAAAAGTCAATCCAGATAATATTAAGCGAGATAATGAAAAAATCCTAGACGGAGGTACTGTAAACAGATGTTTGCAGCACCGGCGACAGAAAAAATATGAATAGAAAATGGGAATGGTTCCTGATATCCGCCGCCCAGCGGCGGGAATGGGGTACTACACCTGACCGCCCCACTACGTGTGCCCGCGAATTTTGAAATTCTGTCGGACGTCAGAAATACAGCTATATATATATCTGTCAGGTAAGTTTCATGAACAAAATGCACAGTCAGTACTAAAGTCAGGTGACCGACCAGTTGACCAGTCAGACGAATCAAGGACAGCAAGGCTGTACCCTGAAGACCATAAGGCACTATTCTACGCTGAAGGATGAGTGTCTGGACTGCCTGGGCGATTCAATCTAAGCAAACCTTGGGGGTGTATCAACCGCCGCCCAACGTTCCGTCAGCGAATCAACCCCTCCTGACCTCGAGGCCTCTTGGTGGCCAGGAAGAAAGGGATCAAGGAGCTAAAAAGGCGATTCCAGTCCCGAAGGCGAAGAACATGCCTAACAAGTCCCAACCTGGTCCCTCATGTACAACGATCATCGGGGGTGTATAAACGCAACCGACTTCGTCAACAAGAAACTCAGGGCTACTAAATGTCGCCTGATCTCCCACGAGTGTCTGACTCTGAGAAAAACAGGTGAGACAAAAAGTAGATGGTGAGCGAGTTTCGAGATTCCACAGAACTCAAAAATCGTGAAGGGCTTTGTTGTTTGACAGACGCAAATCTCTGAGCCCAAAGGCCGTCAACAACATATTTGCGTATTCTTTAATAGTTGTGACTGCCAGCTTATCCATTTTCAGACGGAAATGGAAGACGGTAATCTTATTCCTGTCAACATCTCGATAGTCTGAACGTAGTCAGACTCAGAGCGGAGAGGTTATAGGTACCTTTCGAGTTAGAGTAGACCGACTCTCTCGGAAAAGGTCCTTGGAAAGTGAATTAGGAAGTATGTGACCTCTGTGAATCCAGGATCCTGAAGGCCAACATGGGGCGATCAGCGTCATTGTCGCTCCCTGTGACGTCATAAATCCTCTTATTACATTTCCTAAGCGATTGAAAAAGGGGAAAAAGAACTAAACATCCATCCCCGTTCAATATCATAGGATGGCGTTTAATGGTACCGATCTCGGATCGAGAATAAGGGAGCAGAGAAGAAGAAGCCTCTTCGTCCTCAACATATCGAAGAGAAGAATGAAAGGGCGTCCCTAAAGTCTACCCAACTCTCAACTTACTTCTAAAGAAAGATTCCACTCGGAAGAGAATAGTTGCTGCCGTCGATCGAGACGATTCGTACGGACTTTTGCAATCCTGTAACGAACCTGTAGAGGATCGTTACATTCTACGCCTGTTGTTATAATAGGCTCTTTCTCGTAAACTCGAACAAGGACCGAGAGAAGATACTTCTTTAAGATATGAGAGAGCTGTGGAATATCAGAGTTGATCTGGAACACGGTGGCTTCCCAAAACTCGTTTCGAGGACTGGAGGGACTACCGAATCGCTTTTACTTCTTTCAGATTAAGATCCAGGACATCTGAAACCCTATCAGATGTCCGGCACCTTCTTTCTATCACCTCAGGTGATAGACGCACTGAGAGATGTTCAGAATCATTCCTAGATCTTGAATAATATTTCAGTTTCCCGGTAGGAAAACAAAAAACTGTGGTCTGAATTGCAGTCTATTCGGGGAAACAAACTTCTTCAGGAAGGAAATGGTCCCCAGCAAGCTCATCCATTCCTTCCCCGAGTAGCTTACTTCCCTAATAAGGCTGCGCTTTGCCTAAGCAGGAGAGCATATAAAAGTGCAATGTTGCGGTAGACTCGTAGTTCTATACCGTGCGGTAACGAGCACCGAAAGGATTAAGAGATAACTCTGTTGAACATAGTAAGGCAAAACGAATGCACGTTTATTCATTCACGTAAGAAATCCCCTCAATCTTAGGCTAAAGTCCGTGATTGTAGGACAGAGATACAGTTAGTCAGTCAATCCCGCAGGAGAGACGTAACCGCCAGCACAGAGATACGGTTAGTCAGTCAATCCCGCAGGAGAGGAGAGACGTTAAGCCACCGCGCATGACAGCGCACGATCTGTTACTTGGCTCGGTTTGGACTGAGGACAGACAGCGTGACAGCAGCAGCCAGCAGCTTATGAACGTCGTCTTTTAACTTTATGTCTGGGTTGCCAGCTACCCTATTCTACGAAGAAATAGGTCCGTTATTTTTTTGAGCAGAAAGACTCAAGCTGGTATATTTAAGCGAAACAGAAAACGCTAAATATATAGATGCGTTTGTGTCATCAGAACACTACCATACAACGGTAAAAGATAAATCGGAAACTCCTGGAAGGCTGCAGGGAGTAACGGATGAAATGTCCTTACAATAATACAATAGACCTCTCGGTTGCCATCCGAAGAGGTAACTACAGCAAGCGTGTATGACTTAAACCAACCAGTAGTAAAATAACGCAAGGCAAAATATTTTAGTATTCACAATAAGGTTTTGTTCATACTTACCTGGCAGACATATATATAGCTGAATTCGGAAATACAGCTACATACATATCTGACAGGCAAGTTTCATGAACAAAACTTAAAGAATCGAAGCAGACAGCTCAAGCTTCTTATGTTATTGGACATAAGCGTTCATGACATAGTCTACAAGTCTATTTCTTGTAACGAGTCTGCGAATGACGAATGAGAGCTCTTCCGAATCTTGTCAATAAGAGCTTATTCGGTTTACGCAATATCAAGTTAAAGAGATGTTTGTCAATGAGAACTAACCAATTTACGGGACAAAGAGATATTTTGTCAATGAGGGGATACCCACTTACTTGACAAAACGATAGTATATTGTCAATGGGGGAAAGTCACTGAATTGACAAAACGTAATCCAGGAAGTCGAGCATTTTATTTTCCGATTCCCGTCTCAAACGAGGAAGGGGGCAAGAATCCTGTTAAGAGACAGGGCTTACGGCAGGTAGAACGACGATGTTCAATTCGGCAGCGTAGTCCCGACTGGAAACTGACAAAATCTATCATCTGAAAAACCCTTTCAGATGGGCTAAAAAGCTTGCAAAATTATCCTGGGAAGAGGAAGAAACTCTCCAACCAGCTTCCTCTCCCGTATCACAACTACAGTAAGTCCTCGGGTTACGCTGGTCTCGACTTACGATGTTTCGTGGTTACGAACGCGCCCCCATAAAAATATAAAAAATAATATTTTGCGTCGTTCCGTCTTACGCGGTTTAGCGTCGTAAGCAACGTAAACAAACCGCGGAAACTAGTTCCAGGCGCAGGCCGGGAAAGATACGCTTTTGGCGGGAGAGGAACGGCGTCGTCTTCGCTACGTCGCAGTCCTTCGACCCATACGCCATTTTGGTTGTTTACACTGCCTCTCTCTCCCTCGTGTTGTATCGTTTTTGTAACTTTTTGCTCTTTGTTATGGCTCCCAAGCGCAAGGCGGACTCTTCTGATGGTAGTGCATCGAAGAAAAGAAAGGCCATCACCATGGAAATTAAAGTGGACATTATAAAGCGATCTGAGAAGGAGAAACGCCAACAAACATTGGCCGCTCGCTTGGCCTTAGCCAGTTCGACCGTTGCTACCAGTTATCAAAGATAAAAGAGCGCCATCGTTGAACATGTGAAAAGGATCTGCTCCTATGAAAGCGACAGTGATAACTAAGCAGCGTAGTGGTCTAATAATTGAAATGGAAAGGTTATTGGTGCTTTGGTTGGAAGACCATGTTCTCCAGTACTAGTATGTTCTGCCTCACCTCAAGAATCATCTGCCTCAGCATCTCCAGCAACTTCTGGAGGTTCTTTTTCTCTTCACTAACCTCCCCCAGTCTCTCCAGCACCGCAGCTTCCTCTCCAGTGTGCAAGCCAATCAAACTAATAAAGGTAAGGAATTGTTCTCTCGTTGTTATTGATAGGTTATTTACAATTAAAATTTTCATCCGTATATTTTTTCAATGTTTCCGACTTTACCGCTGAAAATCGTGTTACGATGCATCGTAAGAACGGATCTACGTCGTAACTCGAGGACCCCCTGTAATGCCTGCTAAAGCTTAAAATTTATTGGCAGTATGTCAAAGGAAGTCCTGTCTTGCGCTTTCCTGAAGAGCGTCCTTTTGATGAATGCCTTTGCAAGAATCCTACTGAACGTCGCCGAGACGTCGAGCCTTTACATAACCCGTAACTGCCTTCATCGCAAAGTCTTGACTGCGGTAGAGAAAACGAGATCTTCCCTTGAGCTTTCCTTAACTCCATCCACCTTTGCGAAACGCAATATAATATTGACAGAGACCTCTTGAATTCACGAAACCCGAGGTCTTGCTGGGTTTCGAAGACGAAGTTGTCTGTTCACTTTAAGCTTCCTCCGAAGCACTGCTTACTTCACATTCTTGAGGCTCAAATCTTAAACAAGAGCTTGAAGAGTTCAACAGAAACGTTCAGCCAGGAGACAAACCTGGTGTGCGCTGGCGCGCGCTCGGCGTCCATTTGCGAGGACGCCCGGCGTCCTGGCGCGCGCTCGGCGTCCACTGGCGAGGACGCTCGGCGTCCACTGGCGCGCGCCTGGCGTCCATCCGAGCGTCCCGTTCAAGCCGATCGTCAAAAGAAGCGTGCAGAAAAGCGTCACGCTCCTGACAGGCGTCAAAACAAGCGAGAGAAACTGCCTTCTTTTTCATATTTCTCGGTGGAAAGACGTACACGTGATCAGGCGACGTTCGCCTTCTTACTTCTCACTGAAACGCATAACGAGAGAGAGAGAGGGGACGTGAAGCGTCCTCTTCTATAAAGCTTCTATTTAGAGGGCGCGAGTCCTACCTAAGGGACGCCAGATCGATGTGGGTTCCCCGTAACCCTCCTTCGGCTTTCGACATGCCCTCTCCCTGGTCCTGGGAGTCCGACAGAGGTCCAGGCCTAGAGGCGTTATGGGGCGGATCTGACGTTCCCTCCTGACGAGAGAGAGGACTGAAAGCGTCCTCTTCTCTAAAGCTTCTTAGAGGGCGCGAGTCCTTCCGAGAGCTCCAACCCTTGCGCGGGAGGAGACGCCTCGGAGACGAGAAGCAATCCTTCAGGATTCGTGCACGTGCACGAACTTTGGCAGTCTGGGGATTTTCATCAGAAACTGCCGAAGGCACGCCAGATCGGCGTCTGGGGGGTTCCTCGTAACCCCTCCTGCCGGTGCCTTTTCGACATGCCCCTCTCCTTGTTGGGGGGTCCTGGGGACGTTCCGACCAGAGGTCTAGACCATAGAGGCGTTATAAGGCCTGATCTGACGGCACCCTCCAGCTATTACACAAGGGGCAACTGTTCCACTGCACTTAGCCACTTCACTATTGCTCTCTAAAGCAAGCACTTTCGATTCTAAGTTACGAATCGAAAGAGTATAAGAGAAAGGGCAATAACCTCTACAGACACTGTTTTAGGGCCCGAAGGCAACATACAGGGTTAGGAGTAACAATAATAGAAGTAGCACTCTTCAAATAAATCAAAAGACAATTAGGATACTTAGCGGCAATGAAGTTTCCAAAATCCTAAGACAGAGGTACTGAAAACAGGTGTTTTCAGCACCGGCGACAGAAAAATTATGAATAGAAAATGGGAATGGTTCCTGATACCCGCCTCCCAGCGGCGGAATGGGTACTAAACCACCTGACCGACCACTGCGTGTGTCGGAAGTTTTTTTGTTTAAAATTCTGTCGGACTTCAGAAAATACAGCTATATATATATCTGACAGGTAAGTTTCATGAACAAATAAAGATTTAAAAGAGCAAATTGCTGATTCCCCTTTAAACCCTACTCTAGCATCCAGAGCTTGTAACTCGCTAACTCTTTTAGCAGTTGCTAGAGCTATGAGAAACAGCAACTTTCTAGTCAGATCCCTGAAGGACGCCTGTTGAGGAGGTTCGAACTTGTTTGATACTAAGAACTTTAGAACTACATCTAAGTTCCAACTAGGAGTTCTAAAGCACTTTTTCGTGGTAGTTTCAAAAGATCTGATAAGATCATGCAGGTCTTTATCCTCCGCAATCTTCAGGTCTCTGTTCCTGAACACTGCGGATAGCATACTATGATAACCCTTAATCATAGAAAACAGCTAAGTTACATTCTTCTCTTAAAAAGAGAAGGAAGTCAGCAATCATGGTCACAGAGGTATTGGATGAGGATGGCTTCTTCGTCCTGCACCATCTCCTAAATACTTCCCACTTCGATTGATATACTCGCAAGGTTGATGATCTGCAGGCTCTGGCGATCGCGCTCGCAGCTTTGCGTGAAAAGACTCTCGATAGTCTGAATGCAGTCAGGCAGAGAGCGGGGAGGTTTTTGTGAAACCTGTCGAAGTGGGGTTGTCTGAGCAGATCTCTCCTGAGTGGAAGAGATCTGGGGAAGTCCACCGTCCATTCCAGTACCTCTGTGAACCATTCCTGAGCGGGCCAAAAGGGAGCGACCAGAGTAAGTTTCGTTCCTGTTGAGGAGACGAACTTTCTCACCACTTCCCCCACAAGCTTGAATGGGGGAAACACGTAACCGTCTATCCCTGACCAGTCCAGAAGGAGAGTGTCTACCGCTATTGCCCTCGGATCCGAAATGGAAGAGCAAAAGTTGTCCAGTATCTTGTTCCAATTCATGGCAAAAAGGTCTATGTGTGGTCTGCCCCAAAGGTTCCACAACATCTGGCAAACGTCTTGATGTAGAGTCTATTCTGTGGGTAGGACTTGATTCCTTCTGCTCAGCAGGTCCGCTCTTACGTTCTTCTCTCCCTGAACAAATCTGGTGAGAAGCGTAATTTCTCTCTCCTCTGCCCATAGTAACTGGAGTCTTGCTGTCTCGTACACGGAGAAGGAATGCGTCCCTCCCTGCTTCCTTATGTATGCCAGAGCCGTAGTGGTGTCCGAGTTGACCTGGACCACCAAGCCTCTGACTTATGGCTCGAAACTCTTCAGGGCCAGAAAAACTGCAAACAACTCCTTGTTGATGTGCCAGTTCACCTGGTCCCCCTTCCAGGTGCCTGACACTTCTTTCGCACCTAGTGTTGCTCCCCATCCCCACTCTGATACGTCTGAGAACAACACTAGGCGCGGGTTCGGCTTTAGAAGAAACAAGCCTTTGTTCATCCTGAGTGGGGAAAGCCACCAACTCAGCTCATCTTTTACCCTTTCTAGGATTGGGAAGGAGTCCGCAAGGTCTCCTGACCTTTGATCCCACATCTGTTTTAGGTAAAACTGCAGGGGTCTCAAGTTAAGCCTTCCTAGAGAGAAGAACTGTTCCAGCGAGGAAAGTGTCCCCAGCAGACTCAGCCACTCCCTCGCGGAGCTTTGCTCTCTCTCTAAGAAGTTATTCACCTTCTCCATGCCCCGTTCGATTCTTTCTGGGGATGGAAATGCTCAAAAACCCCGAGAATCCATCCGAATCCCCAGATACACGATGTTCTGGCTGGGGACCATCTGGGACTTCTTGTGGTTTATCAGCAGTCCAAGGGACTGTGCCATCCGTATTGTCATTTGCATGTCCTCCAGACATTGAATCTCCGGCTCAGCCCGAATAAGCCAGTCGTCCAGATAAAGAGATATTCTCACCCCTTCCAGATGCAACCACCTGGCTACATTCTTCATGAGCCTCGTGAATACTTGTGGAGCCGTCGACAGGCCGAAGCACAAAGCCCTGAATTGGAAAATCTTTCCTTGTACCATGAACCTCAGGTACTTCCTTGAAGATTGATGTATTGGTACATGGAAGTACGCGTCCTGAAGGTCCAGGGAAACCATCCAATCTCCCGGACGAATAGCAGCGAGAACCGAAGAAGTTGTCTCCATGGAGAACTTCCTCTTCTCTACAAAGAGATTCAGGGCGCTTACGTCCAGAACAGGTCTCCAGCCCCCCAATGGCTTTCGGTACGAGGAACAGGCGATTGTAGAATCCCTGGGAGTGGGGATCCTGAAATGGCTCTATGGCTTCCTTCTCCAGCATTTGATCTACCATCAGAAGAAGGGTTCGTCACAGAACGGGGTCTTTGTAGTTGGCTGAAAGTTCCCTTGGAGTTGCCGTTAAGGGAGGTCTTTCCCCGAAGGGGATGAGATATCTTTTCCTCAAAATAGAGAGGGACCAGGTGTCCGCTCCTCTCTGTGCCCAGGCTTCTGTGAACCCGAGAAGCCTGGCACCTACTGAAGTCTGGAGGACTTGAGTCTTATTTAGCCCTCTTGAAGGGCCTGATAGAGGACCTACCACGTTTGTCTGGTTTTCTTCCTCTGAAAGAGGCTCTGTGAGAAGGGCCCCCTCGAAAGGGCTCTTGAGTAGGAAGTTTCTCCTTCCTGACGGAGGAAGCCGCTGGTCTCGCCTTCCTTGCAGACTGCGCCAACAGATCCTGTGTTGCCTTCTCCGCCAGGGAGTGAGAGATATCCTTCACCAGTTTGTTTGGGAACAACTGGTTCGAAAGTGGGGCGTAAAGCAAGGATGCCCTTTGGACTGGAGATACAGACTTAGTAAAGAACGAGCTATAAACCGCTCTCTTCTTCAGAATACCTGCTCCGAAGAGAGAGGCTAACTCCCCCGATCCGTCCCTGACTGCCTTGTCCATGCAAGACAGAATGCTATTAAGTTCTTCTGGTCCCAGAAACTCTGGATCCAGTCTTCCTGGCCAATGCCCCAAGGGACCAATCTAAAAAGTTAAAATACTTCTAGTACTCGAAAGAGTCCCTTGAGGAAATGGTCCAGTTCAGACATTCCCCACGTTGTCTTGGCCGTCGGAAGGGAATGCCTTCTCGCAGAATCCACCAAGGTAGAGAAGTCCGCCTCAGCCGATGAGGGGAGTCCCAACCCCATCGGCTCTCCCGTCTCGTACCATATGCCCTGCTTGCCCGAGAGCTTGGAGGGAGGGCAAGAAAAATGATATTGTTATAATACAATAAAGTTTCATACATACTTACCTGGCAGATATATACATAGCTAAGACTCCGTCGTCCCCGACAGAAATTCAAATTTCGCGCCACTCGCTACAGGTAGGTCAGGTGATCTACCGGCCTGCCCTGGGTGGCAGGACTAGGAACCATTCCCGTTTTCTACTCATATATTTTCTCTTCCACCTGTCTCCTTGCGGGGAGGCTGGGTGGGCCCTAATCGTATATATCTGCCAGGTAAGTATGTATGAAACTTTATTGTATTATAACAATATCATTTTCATACAATCAACTTACCTGTCAGATATATACATAGCTGATTGGCACCCTTCGGTGGAGGGTAAGAGACAGCTACTACTGGAATAGACAGGTAAACAACATCTGTTGTAGGTATAAATTAAAAACCTTGGTTCCTACCTGATAGGTGGTAGACTTCGTGGGTGTTTTCCCCGTAGTCTGCATCACCTCAAGAAACTTTAGCGAGATATGTGATCTATGGCCAAGAATTCTTGTGGGTCTGCCGAAGGGGTCTTATCCACTTACTCGGCAGAGCCTGAAAGGACTTTGTCAATGGGTGCTGATCCACTTACATGACAACACACCTTATTAAGGAGCACACAACCAATCCCGACCACCTGATCCTAACCACCATGTTAGTATTAAAAATTGCTCCGAGTTATCCCCAACTCTTCGCAACAACCGTAACTCAAAACCACAATGCACAAGCACACATAATTTCAAAAAAAAATTTTATCTATTACAAGATATCACAAGAGTTCCTTACTGAACTGAAGTGACTGGCGCTTGTGCGGCAACTGCACTTGTTCAGCAGAAAGTCTAGAACATATCTATTAGACTTAAGTAGTAAAAAAAAATTTTAAAGGATTGTTGTAAGCTCCTGTAACCCAGGATTGTGCCCGCAGACACAAAAGGACCTAATGAAAAACATTTTTCATAGGTCACACGCACGTCCTTCAAATAGTGAGCCGCAAACACAGAATTACATCTCCATATGTCGCTTCCAAGATATTCTTCAGCGACATATTTCTCTGAAAAGAGAGAGACGTCGCCACTGCTCTCACTTCGTGAGCTCTTACTCTCAGGAGTTTTAAAGAATCATCCGTGCAAGCCTTATGAGCGTCCATAATTACGTTCCTGACAAAAAAAAAAAAGGCTAAGGCATTCTTAGACATAGGTCTTGATGGATCCTTCACTGAGCACCAAAGGCCTTGTCTAGAACCTCCCAACTGTTCCTTTTTCTGTAAGTAAAACTTTAATGCCCTTACTGGGCAAAGAGACCTCTCGGTTCCCTGCCGACGAGACCCGATAATCCTTTTACTTCGAAGTTTCTCGGCCAGGGGTTCGAAGGATTTTCGTTCTTCGCCAAGAATAATTCCTTGAAGGAACAGATGGCTGAATCTATATTGAACCCGACTTTGTCACTAAGGGCGTGCAGTTCGCTAACCCTTTTTTCGCCGTCGCCAGTGACAAAAGGAATAAACATTTTCTCGTTATATCACGAAACGAGGCCAAATGTGGGAGGGGTTCAAATCTCTCTGAAGCCAAGAACTTCAGCACTACGTCTAGATTCCAGTTAGGGGGAGAAGTAATTCTCGACTTCTTGGTCTCAAACGACCTAATCAGATCATGCAGATCCTTATTGTTTCCCAAATCTAGGCCTCTATTCCTAAAGAACGGCCGATAGCATACTTCGATAGCCCTTTATCGTGGCTACGGAGAGCTGCGATTTCTTCTCTCAGAAATAACAGAAAATCAGCTATTTCTGTTACAGAGGTACTGGATGGAGGACAACTTCTTTGACTTACACCACCTTCTAAAAACTTCCCACTTGGATTGGTAAACCCGGATAGTGGAAGTTCTCCGGGCTCTAGCGATCGAGCTTGCTGCTTTACTATGAAAAGCCTCTCGCTCTGACAAGTCTTTCGATAGTCGAAAGGCAGTCAGAGCGAGAGCGGGGAGGTTTTTGATGAAACCTCTCGAAGTGTGGCTGTCTGAGAAAGATCCCTCCTTTGTGGAAGGGTGATCTGGGGAAGCTCTATATCCACTCCAGTACCTCTGGAAACCATTCTTGAGCTGGCCAAAAGGGGGCTATCAGGGTCATTCTTGTCCCCTTTGAAGTCACAAACTTCCTGAGTACTTGCCCCAGAATCTTGAATAAGGGTAATGCGTAAACGTCTACCTGAGACCAATCTAGTAGGAAGGGCGTCTACTGCTAGAGCTCTGGGATCTTCTACTACTGAACAGAAGACTTACCTAGTACTCCTCGAGAGGAACGTGGCAAAGAGGTCGACATGAGGAGTTCCCCAAAGAGAACCAGATCTTGAGGCAAACTTCTGAGTGGAGGGTCCACTCGGTATTGAAGGACCTGGTTCCTCCTGCTCAGCTGTCCGCTCGTACGTTCCTTACTCCCTGAACGAACCTCGTCAAGAGAGAGATGTTCCTTTGGGATGTCCACACAAGCAGTTCTCTTTGTTAGTTTCGTGAAAGGGCATACGAGTGAGTACCTCCTTGCTTCCGAATGTATGCCAGAGCGGTTGTATTGTCCGCATTCACTTGTACTATTTTGTTGCATACAAACGGTTCGAAGCTCTTTAGAGCTAGGTGTACAGCTAGCAGTTCTTTGCAGTTTATGTGCCAGGACACTTGAATAAGCAAATTCCAAAGTGCCTGAACACTTCTCTCTTTCTTTCCCAAAGTTGCTCCCCAATTTCCTTTTTCCGACGCGTCGGAAAACAATACAAGGTTTGGGCTCTGTATTCCAGGGAAGTACCCTTGTTTTCCCTCAGTGGGAGTTAAACCACCATTCTAGATGTCGTTTTATCAGATCTGGAATGGGAAAAAAGTCCGAGAGGAGTCCTGTCTTCATGTTCCACGAACTTCTGAGGAAGAACTGAAGAGGACGGAGATGAAGTCTTCCTAGATGAAAGAACTGTTCGAGCGAGGAAAGGGTCCCTAACAGGCTCAACCATTCCCTCGCGAAGTCCGTTCCTTCCTTAGGAAGAGAGAGACTTTTTCTAAACCTCTCGCTAGTCTCTCTTGAGAAGGAAATACTCGAAACCCCGAGAATCCATCCGAATCCCATGAGTAGACCAAAGTTTCTGGCTGGGGATCAGTTTGGGGACTTCTCGAGGTTCACGAGTAATCCTAAAGTCCTTTATTAGGTTTAGTGTCACAGCAGGTCCTCCAAACACTGTTCCTCTGACTTTGCTCTGATAAGCCAGTCGTCTAGGTATAGAGATATACTGATTCCTTTCAGATGAAGCCATCTCGCCACATTTTCAAAAAGGTTCGTGAAAACCTGAGGCGCCGTCGACAGCCGAAGCACAAGGCTCTGAATTGGAAGATCCTTCCCCCCGTCATGAAACGGAGGTACTTCTTCGACGAAGGATGGATCGGGACGTGAAAATAGGCGTCCTGGAGATCCAGAGACACCATCCAATCCCCTTGGCGAAGAGCCGCCAGGACTGAAGCAGAGGTTTCCATGGAGAACTTCTGTTTTTGAACAACTTGTTCAGAGGGCGCTGACGTCCAGAACTGGTCTCCAGCCCCCCGAGGCTTTCGCAACCAAGAAAAGACGATTGTAAACCCCGGGGAGCTTTGATCCAGCACAAGTTCTATAGCTCTCTTGTCCCACATCTGATCCACCATTTGTTGAAGAGTATCTTTCAACACAGGGTCCTTGTAATTGGCGGACAATTCCCTCGGAGTTGACGTCAGGGGAGGATTGTCCAGGAAAGGAATGAGATATCCCTTCTGAAGAACCGACATCGACCAAGGGTCTGTGTCGATGCGAGTCCAGGCTTCCGCAAATCCCCGGAGCCTGGCACCTACTGGTGTTTGGAGGAGCGCCACTTCACTTTCCCCTTTTAAAGGGGCGGAACGAGGCTCGACCTCTCTTCTCGGTCGTTTTCCTTTTAGCGGTAACTCTAGTGGAGGGCCACCTCGAAAGGGCCGAACAGGAGTAGACGCCACTTTCTTTTCTCCCACCATCACTGGTCTCTTCTTCCTGGACGATTGCAGGAGAAGATCTTGAGTCGCTTTGTTTTCTCCGTCAGAGATCGGGAAATATCCTTCACCAACTGTGACGGGAACAGAAAATCAGACCTAGGGGCGAATAACAAAGCTGCTCTTTGTGAATGTGAAACTGCTTTCGTCAAGAAAGCGCTAAACACAGATCTCTTCTTCAAGAGACCTGCTCCAAATAAGGAAGAAACTTCCCCTGAGCCGTCTTGCACCGCCTTGTCAATACATGACAAAATTGCCAGGAGTACATCCGGTTCTAGCCCTTCAGGGGCATGAGCCGTCTTGGACATCACCCCAAGGGACCAATCTAGGAAGTTAAAGACTTCTAGAATGTGAAAAAAGTCCTTGATGAGATGATCCAACTCTGAAAGACCCCAAGTAATCTTAGCCGTGTGAAGGCTATGTCTCCTGGATGCGTCTACCAGACTGGAAAAGTCAGCTTCAGCTGAAGCTGGGAGAGTGAGACCCATATTCTCCCCAGTCTGGTACAAATCCCTCTCTTGCCGTAAGTCTAGGGGGAGGCATGCAAAAGACTGTCCATACTAGCTCTTTCTTAGTTAGCATCCAGTTATCCAGCGATTGCAGAGCTCTCTTCATAGAAATCGTCGGTCTCATCTTCAAGAAAGCCGACGATTTCGGAGTCTTCGAGCATGAAAAGAGTGAACGAGGCGAAGGAGGAGCGGGCAGGGATCAATGCATCTCCGTATTCCTGGAGAAGGAGAGCTGTCAAACTTTGTAGTTCGACAGTCCTTCTTTACCGTGAGACTCGTCCTCTGATTCCTCTTCCATAATCGGATCAGTAGGAGAGGCCACTTCCCGTTCCGGGTCTTCCTGTCCAACAACTCTCTCTACTGGGGACAAACTCCTAATAGGAGAGGGGCTAAGAGAGTGTAAAGAGCTCCTCTGCTTGACTGGCTCTTCGTACTTGGCTGGCTCCTCGCGCCTGGCTGGCGCCTCGCGCCTGGCTGGCGCCTCGCGCCTGGCTGGCGCCTCGCGCCTGGCTGACTCCTCGAGCGGCCTTGGCTGGCGCCTCGCGCCTGGCAGGATCCTCGCGCTGGCTGGTCGTCTCGCGCCTGACTGACTTCTTCGCGCTTGGCTGGCGCCTCGCGCCTGACTGGTGCCTCGCGCCTCTCAAAAGTCTCGCGCCTGACTGACGCCTCGTGCCTTGTTGAAGTCTCGCGTCTTCCTGGTGTCACATCCTTGCGTGACAGATGCTTGTCTAGAGCCTCACGCTTGGCTGAATGCTCACGCCTGGTTGTTACCTCGCGCTCGGCTGAAGCTGCTGATCTGGCAGACGTATCCCATCTGGGAGAATCCTCTCGTCTGTAATGCGTTTCTCGCTTGTCTGACTCTCTCTTAGAGGACGCTTCTCGTCTGTATGTTTCTCCGCTTGTCTTGACTCTCTCTTAGCGCTCTCGCTATGACGCCTCGCGCTTGGCTGGCGCGACGCGCTTGCCTGGCGAATCAAAATCTTCCCACGAGTCTCTATCTGAGTTCTCAAAAGACTCACGTCTCACAGGAGCCTCACTCCTGGTGGGAGAAGGAAGACGAGTCTTCTTGACCGGCAGTCTGACGTCTTTCTTACGAGGAGGATCCTTCGAAAGGACTCCTACTAAGGCGGAAAGCTGTTCCTGCACCGCCAAAATGATCCTCTTGGACGCTTCTCCTGCGTCTTCTTGAACGGGAGAGGGAGACCTCGAAGGCGTGTTGCCCCCATCATGGGACGGCAAAACCCTCTTCGCCTTCTTGATAGAAGGAGGCGCTTCTTCCGAAAAGCGTTCTGGGCTTGAATCCAAAACAGGATCTCTCCAGTGCCTTTTCAGGGGCCTGGACAAGTCCAAATCCTTCCACCCTCGTTTAGGAGAGGGAGAAGCGGACGAAGAGAAACACTCTCTGAGGACGCTTTTTCGATAGCGGTCCTGAGCAGGCTGTCTATATACAGCACCTGCTGAAGGGACGCCTGACCGGGGGGAATTCTCCACAACCTCCGTACGGCTTTCGACTTTCCTCTCCTCTGGGCTTGGGAGCTTGGAAGAGATCTAGGCCTGGGAGCGTCGCAGAGACGGTCAGACGCCCCCTCCACAACACTGGGGACACTCACTTCACTAAAATCACTTTCACAGTCCTTACCTTTCATGGTAGCCATTTTGGATCTCATCCTGTGAAGAGTAGCCTTAAGTTCAGCAATTTCCGATGCCGAATCTGAATGTACGGCCAGTGAGGGTCCTGATACAGAATCATAATTAAGAGAAGAGTTAGAATTATCCAAAGGCTCAATAGGCCTTGTACTACTACCCGCAATCTTAGATGCAGCCCTTCTGACTCTATCCCTTTCTAACTTCTTCAAGTAAGAAGTTAGAGTCTTCCATTCCTCAACATTCAACCTCTCACACTCATGACAGGTGTTACATTTGCGACATACAGTGTGAGGATCAACCGAAGCTTTCGGTATCCTCACCTTGCAGCCTACATTCACACACATTCTCACACACATTGAATCAGACATTCTGAAGAAAAATCAAAAGCAAGTCCAAATCCAGTCCACAGTAGCGAATGCCAAAACAACGATCCAGGTACGTCACCAAAAGTCCACAAAAAGATGATCAATTGTCTAGAAAAGCGAATTCCAGTCAAGAGGTGGCAGCAACGATGTTGATACCACCGGCGACAGAAAATATATGCGTAGAAAACGGGAATGGTTCCTAGTCCTGCCACCCAGGGCAGGCCGGTAGATCACCTGACCTACCTGTAGCGAGTGGCGCGAAATTTGAATTTCTGTCGGGGACGACGGAGTCTTAGCTATGTATATATCTGACAGGTAAGTTGATTGTATGAAAATCTGTTTTCCTCACCTCTTCTTTGGACTTAAGCCAATCTCCAACTGTTTGCAAGGCTTTCTTCATAGATATGGTAGGGCGCATTTTCAGGAAGGAGGATCTCTTTGATGTCTTCGTGCTGGAGAAAAGAGACCGAGGAGAGGGAGGAGCAGCTGGGCTAAGAGCATCCCCGAACTCTTGTACCAGCAGGGCCGCTAAGATATTGTAGTCAGAAAGAGCTGCTACTCTGGGGACTTCCTCCTCCGATACTTCTTCGAAGTCCTCTTACAAATTCACACAAGGTCGTTCGTGAGATGAGGCTACTTCCTCTGCAAGTCTGCTAGGAGAAACACGTCTAGAGGAAGCAGAGTGTTTGGCGGGAGAAGGATGTCTGGTAGGAGAGTTGCTTCTATCCGCGGAAGAGCGCCTGTCCGGCGAGTCGCGCCTGCGTGGAGAAGAGTGGCTGAAGGAAGGAGAGCGCCTGGCTGGCGTCGAGAGCCTGCTAGAGGAGGAGCGCCTGCGAGGAGAGGTGCTTCTATCAGGAGAAACGCGTCCGAGAGGAGAGGCGCATTTGTCAGGAGAAAAAAGCCTATCTGGAGAATCGCACCTGCTGGAAGACGAGTGCCCGGCAGGCGCCTGGCTGGCGCCGAGAGCTTGGTTTTCGCCGAGGGCCTACTAGGGGAAGCGCATCTGTGAGGAGAGGAGCTTCTCTCCGGCGAAAAACGCTTGTGAGGAGAGGAAAGCCTCCCAGGCGTAGAGTGTCTGCCAGGAGAATCGCGCCTGTCAGGATGAGAGCGTCTAACGGGGAGAGGCGCTTGGAGCTTCTTGGAGAAGGGCTCCTGTCCCGAGAGGCACTCCTCTTGCGAGGAAGGAGCTTAGACTTCTTAACCGGGAGCGCGATGTCCTTCTTGCGGGGAGGGTCCCTGACCAGAGCGCCCATCAACGTCGAAAGTTGTTCTTGCAGGTTGACCGGGATCCGTTTGGTAAACCTCTCCTGATCTCCTTCCGAAGACGGCGAGAGAGGCTTAGAAGAGGAAGGCAGAGCCGTACGAGGAGCAGGACTGACTGGGGCTCTCCTAGGTCTCTTCCTGTCCACAGGGGACTCCTCTGGGAAGCACCCTGGGCTGGAGTGCAACATACTGCTTGGAGCCTTCCAGGCTCTCTTCAAGGGACGACTCTCCTCAGCAGAGCTCCATCCGCGTCTAGGAGAAGCCGAATCAGAAGAAGAAAAATGACAATTTGTCCAAAAATGACAATTTGTCGAAAATTGCATTTTTCCTAACTATACAAACCTGAGGTCCTTTAACAATAGGAAGTAGCTAGCGGCAGCTGGAACGGTCGTAAGCTTCGAACAAGGGGAGAACGGTAGTTAACTGCTTGTCCGATCGTCGCGCGCCGCGCGACTGGGAGGTAAACAAATCACTTTTGCTTTTGGCCCATGCAAAATACGCAGAGTGAGGGGTGGCATGAGGAGGGACTTTATGTTAAAGGACCTCAGGTTTGTATAGTTAGGAAAAATGCAATTTTCGACAAATTGTCATTTGTTCCGATACGTAATACAAACCCTCGGTCCTTTACAATAGGAAGACTCACTTCTTGGTGGGGAGGAATCTTAGTCTTTTGTGAACAGACTGGTGTTCGTCCATCCCTGGAATGCCTCCCTGGTCGTAAGAGCGAGGGAGGGATCCAAGCCTCTGTCCGATTGATCGGGGTGTGCACCGCAGGATCAATGGTCAGACCACCTCTGGTCCGAGTTAACTAAGAGAGATGGCAAGCGTATCCTTCTTCGTACCCAGCAGTTGTAAGAACTTTTTCCTTTACATTGAAGCCAAATGTAAAGTAATGGGTTTGTCTCATGTTGGCATCCACTTCTCCCCTTGTTGGAGAAAGTGGTGGATATTTACTCCTATCTCTAGTTAAAGAGATAGGATGGAGCTCTGTTGAATAGCTTACCTGCATCTGACTCCTTTCCAGCAAGGTAACGACCGTATCCCTCTGCCCCACAGGTTAGAGGTAGAAAAAAAGATGGTGAACGAGAAGCCAGTCACTCTCTCATTCACGCATTCATTCTCCCAGTCATACCAGGAATCGATGCTGTTCTGCCTGCTCGGGTGCTGGGTAAGCTTACACAACGTGTTGAGCAGCACCACAGGTCCCAAGGAAAAGTATCCAAGGACTTGTGGGCAATATCCCGAAGGTAGAAGGACGTGAAGGTGGTCTGGTTGGCCCAGACACCTGCCTTCAGGACCTGCGCCACGGAGAAGTTCTTACGGAACGCTAAGGAGGGTCCGATACCTCTGACTTCGTGGGCCTCTCGGACGAGAGCGTACGGATGTCGTCGCTACCATCAGCTTCGTACGCTCTCCTGATCACCTCACGCAGCCAGAAGAAAGCGTGTTCTTGGAGACTTCTTTCTTGGTGACCCCAGTGCTAACGAAGAGGCGTCGACACTCAGGCCTGAGATGTCGAGTTCTCTTCAGATAGCGCCGTAGCGCCCTCACAGGACAAAGCAGCATCTCATCCGCATCGTTATCGGTGAAGTCCAGGAGGGAGGGGATCGTGAAAGACTCGAACCTGTCGTCAGGGATCGACGGATTCTGAGTCTTAGCTACGAAGTTCGGGACGAAATCGAGCGTCACAGATCCCCATCCCCTGGAGGTCCCGTAAAACATCTAGGAAAGACATGAGTTCCCCTACTCTCTTCGCCGATGCCAGGGCCAGCAAGAAGAGGGTCTTGAGGGTCAGATCCCTGTCTGACGACTCTCGAGTGGCTCGAAGGGTCTTCGAGTCAAACTCCTAAGTACGATAGTCACATCCCACGCAGGGGGCCTGAGTTCCCCTGGGTGGGCAAGACCTTTCGAAGCTCCTCATTAGCAAGGATATCTCGAACGAATTCGAGATGTCCAGTTCCCCTCAGTTTTAGGACGAGAGCCAGGGCGGCTCTATATCCCTTAACTGTGGTACTGAGAGGAGCTTCTCTCGGCGAAGAAACACGAGGAAATCCGCTACCTGCTGAAGAGTGGCTCTGAGAGGAGACAGACCCTGTCTACGACACCAACCACAGAAGACGGCCCACTTCCCCTGGTACACAGCTGCAGAGGACTGTCTGACGTGTCCAGCCATCTCTGTTGCTGCGCTACGAGAAAAGCCTCTCGTTCGCAAGAGATGGTGGATAACAGCCAGCCGTGAAGTTGAAGGGACTGGACTGCGTGTGGTACCGTTCTACGTGTGGCTGGGCTAGGAGGTTGTGCCAGGTGGGTAGTTCTCTCGGTGCGTCCGCAAGAAAGAGCCAGCAGGTCGGATACCAAACGGCTTGAGGTCGTTTGGGCGGAGCCACCAGATCATTCCTGAGATTGGAGGACCACGTCGACTGATCACTGTCCGAATCAGACAGAAGGGAGGAAAGGCGTAAGCGAGAGGTTGTCGCCAGTGGTGTTGGAGAGCGTCCTCTGCAGCTGCCAGGGGTCCCGGCACAGCTAAAAGAAAACCTGAAGTTTTTCTGTTTGTGGCCGGGTGGCGAACCAGGTCTAAACGACCGGTCGCCCCCACAGGTTGAAGAGCCTTTCCGCCACATCTTTGGTGTGGAAGACCATTTCGGATTCCTTACACCTGATCCCGACGGCTGAGCTTTCTGCTACTACATTCCTCTTACCTGGAATGTAGCGTGCTGACAGCTCTATCGAGTGAGCCGTGCCCACTCGTGCACCTCTGCACTGTCAACTGATGGAGCGGAAGAGACACTAGCCCCCCCTGCTTGTTGACATATGCCACTACTGTGGTGTTGTCGCACATCAACACCACTGAGTGTCCCACAAGCGGTCCCGAAACTCTTGGAGAGCGTTGAACGCCGCCTTGAGTTCCAGGACATTGATGTGAAGGTGCTTTTCGTGATGGTCCCACACACCTGCAGTCAGCAACTCCTCCAGGTGTGCGCCCCATCCCTCGGTCGATGCGTCTGAGAAACAGAAGCATCTACGGGGGGGGAGTGCGTATAGGCACTCTCTTAAGAGGTTCTTGTCGTCGAGCCACCAGGCTAGGTCCTGCCTCACCTTGTCCGTGATAGCCACGGGAAAGTAAGGAGGATCCCTGGCCTGGGACCAACTCTCCCTTAGCCTCCACTGGAGAGACCGTAGGTGAAGACGCCCGTGAGGGACTAACTTCTTCGAGTGACGACAGATGGCCGATCACGACTTGCCATTGCTGTGCGGCCTGTTCCTGGCCGCGACAGGAACCGGCCGGCTGCCTCCCTGAATTTGCTGATACGCAAGTCTGCGGGAAAGACTTGCCCTGCTACCGTATCTATCAGCATACCCAGGTACTTCATCTTCTGCTTGGGTTCGAGATCGGACTTCTCGTAGTTTATCACGATCCCCAGATCGCGACAAAACTTGAGGAGTCGATCTCTGTCCTGTAGCAACTGGCGAGGGGCGGGAGCTCGCCAGGAACCAGCCAATCGTCGAGATACCTCAGAAGACGTATCCCGTTCGAATGGCCCAAGCCGACACCATAGTGAACACTCGCGTGAACACCTGTGGGGCGGTTGAGAGACCGAAACAAAGTGCCCTGAATTGGTGCACCGTCCCGTCGAAGATGAAGCGGAGGTACTTTCTGGAGGACTGATGGATGGGTATTGAAAATACGCGTCCTTCAGGTCCACTGAAAGCATGAAATCGTTCCCCTGATCGAGTCGAGCACTGAGCGTGCCGACTCCATCGTGAACCGCGTCGTGCGAACGAAGCGGTTTCAGGGGAGAGAGGTCTATCACCGGGCGCCCCAGGCCCCCCGATGCCTTCTCCACTAGGAAGAGGCTGCTGTAAAAGCCCGGTGACTGGTCCCTCCACGATTTTCTACAGGCTGTGTTTCGCCAGCATGGTCTTGATCTCCCTGCGAAGAGCGTTGTCCTTTGCTGATCCCCGGACATAGGTCTGTAGATGGACCGGTTTGGAGATGAGGGGGGCCGAGACTCGAAGGGTAGTAGATATCCCTCCCGAAGGACGTCTACTATCCAGTTCTCGGCGCCGTAGCGCTGCCAAGTCGCCCAATGGCTCGCCAGGCACCCCCCCACTTCCGGCAGCAGGTGAGGGGGAACGCCGTCCCTAGCGTTTCCCTCCTCGTTTCGACTTCTTTCCAGCACCTCCTCGGGGAAAGGAGGGCTGGGAGGAGGGCTGGTTGCGGCCTCCTCTCGCAGAAGTCGAAACAACTGGAGTCTTCACACGGGGTTTGGACGGTGCAACCGTCTTCGCCGCCGTGGAAGCGCTAGCCAAGCTCTTTGGTTTGGCCGCAGTTACTCGAGATTGCCCAGAAACCTTCGAGACTGCCTGGTGGACTAAGCGGTCACTCTCGTCAGTGCGCCGCCGTTCCACCGCAGCGTCCACCATCTCTCCAGGAAAGAGAGCTGGGGAACTCCTAAGAGGTCCATTTCGTAGCCCGAGTGCCGCCTCAACGCCCAGCCCCCTTGGTCACTCGGGTAAGGACTGCGTCCCTACGTCGAAGAACCAAGTTGGCCCACAGGTTAGCAGTCTGATGGGCGAGGTAAGAGATTGCTCTTCCTCCAGACTGGCACAGTCTCCTAAAAGAAGCGTCGTCTTCGAGAGCAGAACTCCCGGAGCCGGCCGCTACTTGGATATTGTGAGGGACCACAAATCCAACCAGGAAACTGCCTGGAATGCTGCCATAGCGGTAGATTCCAGGGCAAGTGCTGTCCTGCTGCGAGAACCATAGGTTCTCCGACAGGAGCTGCTGCAGGGACACACCTGGAGTCAGCCTCGCTAACTCCGGGTTGAACCTGTTTCGGCAGAATCGCCTCTGCCGCTGTAGAGGAGGAGGAAGCAGCTTAGAGGACCGTCCGGATTTTAGCGAGTCCTCCCGTCCTGAGACTAGATTCTCCACCTGATCCAGGACTGAGTCCGCAAGCTCTGATCGTGGCAACCCCATCGTCATTTTGGGCTCCCTCTTGGGACCCCAAAATGACTCGAGCCGGGACGTGGGCTCTGCTGGTGGTAGCGGCGATCCTTCCGCGAGGTCATTATGCAGACGCATCAGCTTAATGACCTCTGCGAAGTTCCTCTGTATCTCGGGCGTCACAGCGTCTTGTGGAGTAGGACCGTCCAGTCCCTCCAGCAAGAGCATATCCCTCGATACTCCTCCTTCAGAAGGAGGAACAGCGACAGACCCCTGACGGTCGCCTCCAACTACTTGCGCGTACGTCCTGGTCGGTCCTAAGGACCGTGCCTGAGCCGTACGGCGTCATAGCCGGGTCACGAGCGGCGCACCTCTCGTGATCGCTCCTTGGTACCTCGCTCCTCCCGGTATAGCCCGAGGAGGTTGAAGGTACGGGAGAGGCAGACCTGACGCTCCCCCCTCGCTCGCTGGCAGGACAGCGTGCGTGGAGGGCTGCTGCTGATCGTCAACCCGCGGTGACGGTCGAGCAGTAGGCCTAGCGTCGCCGCTCGCCTGGGGGCGATTGGCTCGGCTGAGAACGTCGAGACCGATCTCTAGCGTCAGGCGAGCTGCCGCTGTCCCGTCTCCGCCGGTCCCATCGGGAGCGGCGGACGGGTGACCTGCTAGGCTCCCTTTCGCGTCGAGACCGGCCAGCGTCCTCTCGGCGCGTCAAACCGCTGGTACCAGCCGTGGCTGGTACCGGCGGCGTGGGGACGGGGACTCCTTCCTCGCCTCAACCCGTGGCCGGTCAGCGACCGTCACGTCAGCCCGAGCAGCCAGTTGGTCGCTGCGAGAGCGTCCACTGGCCTGGCGAGAGTCGTGTGCACGACTCTCGCCAGTCTTCTGCTCCACGCCGCTGTCTTGACGGCGAGCGAGCTCGGACGTCAAAACTTTGGCTGGACGGTCCTCTTTGGAAGAGCGTCCACTCGCGAACGAGAAGCGGCCGAGACGGAACCTGGTTTAGCGGCAGAACCGCTAGCACCAGGTGAGGACGCACCAGCCGAGGCTGATGCACCTCTGGTCCCCGTCGACTTCTTCTTTGCAGAAGAAGCGACGGGCCCTGTACCCGAAGGAACAGGAGGACCAGCAGAAGAGCTCCCCAACTCGCCTGAGCGAGCCGGGCCCTTAGAAGATCCCGAAGGAGTCTTCTTAGGGGGGGAGGAGGCAGCCTTCTTCTTCTTCGGCTGTTTAGCCTTAGAAGTCGAAGGGGAAGGAGGAGAGGCAGCAGACGACGAAGAAGACGATGAAGACGACGACGACACCTTCTTCCTCTTCCTCTTCTTCTTCGCCAGGCTCCGCAGGACAGACGTCAGGTCTTCCATCCAGGAGGGAGCCGGGGCAGTTGCCGAAGAAGCAACAGGGCCCGACTGCACCTGTCCGGAAAGACCTGAGACTGTTTACAGCAACACCAGCAGCAGGAACAACAGGAACAGGTCCGGGAACAGCAGGAACGGCAGGAACATCTGAAATGGAATGTGCAGGCCTATCTGAAAAGGAAAGAGTAGCTGGAACGGCAACAGGTACGGCAGGCACGGCAGGTACCGGGACGGGAGAGCCAGGCGTCCTGTCGACAGTCACCGTCATCCGTGGCACTGGCGGCAGGCCTCCAGTGGGGTACTCTTAGGGCAGCGGAAGTCCGGGGTCGGCAAAGGAAAAAATCCAGGTGGTGGTGGCATCGTCCTCTTTGGAACGGCGGCAATGGGTTTTTGTACTGCCACCGTGGGTTGTCACCGACATTATATGGGGCGTATATACCAGATGTGGTGGCATCTCATACGCTGGTGTCGTTAATGTGGTAGTAGTGGTGGTCACCGCACCATGAGTGACCACCGCCGACCCCGCCAACCGCTGAAGCAACCCCTGGATGCTGGGCACTCCCTGCAGTCCCAGCGACTCCCACACCTGTCCCAAGTCGTCCTTCGCTGATGGCACACCTGCGGAAGTAACAGTCGGGTTAATGGAGGGGCTTCCCCGCGCCTGGGGGGCGAAACACCCCCCCAGAGCGGACGGAGATCCCGAGTACAGCTGTACGTCCGGGTAGCGGGCGCCCTCCTCCACACTCGACGGATCGAAGAGAGGAAAAGGACTCCGTCACCCCCCGCAGGGGAAGGCGCGAAACGTGGGGGCTGGCCGGGAGGCAGGAAAGAGGACGAAGTGTCCGTCACCAAAGGAGTCACTGGACTTTCCGATAACTTCTTGGCCGGCCTAAGTCTCTTCCTGCCCTCGTACAGCACCCACTGCGCCTCGGACCAATTCATACAAACCACATGGTTCGTTGCGGGAGCACTCTCGCCCCCGACAACGAGTACAAACCTCGTGGGGGTCCACCTCAACGAATGACCTGAACCTCCACATTTACGCCCCTCCAGCCCGGGACACACTCTACGGGCGACTGGAGGGCGCGGTGATATTTCCATTTCTTCCAATTCACTCATTGCAAGAAAATATAGAATTGAGAAAAGTACTTACAATCACTCCTGATATACAGAAAGAGAAAACAAATACTCAAGGTTGAAGCAAACGACAAAGCGGGCAGAGCGATGGCGAACACGTCCTTCCCACACACGGCCGAAAGCAAAAGTGATTTGTTTACCTCCCAGTCGCGCGGCGCGCGACGATCGGACAAGCAGTTAACTACCGTTCTCCCCTTGTTCGAAGCTTACGACCGTTCCAGCTGCCGCTAGCTACTTCCTATTGTTAAAGGACCGAGGGTTTGTATTACGTATCGGAACAATGCATTTTCCTAACTATACAAACCTGAGGTCCTTTACAATAGGAAGGTACTAGCGGCAGCTGGATAGGTCGTAAGCTTTTCGAACAAGGGGTTCGGTAGTTAACTGCTTGTCCGAGGCAGCGCGCGCGCGCGACTGGGTGGGAGGTAAACAAATCACTTTTGCTTTTGGGGGCCCAAGCAAAAAAAAAAACTGCAGAGTTGAGGGGTGGCATGAGGTGGGACTATGTGTAAAAGGACCTCAGGTTTGTATTAGTTAGGAAAAATGCAATTTTGGACAAATTGTCATTTGTTCCGACACGGCATACAAACCTTCGGTCCTTTTACAATAGGAAGACTCACTTCTTGGTGGGTGGAATCTGAGTCTTTTGTGAACAGACTGGTGTTCGCCCAACCTTGGAAGCCTCCCTGGTCATAAGAGCGAGGGAGGGATCCAAGCCTCTGTCGATTGATCGGGGCGTGTGCACCGCAGGATCAATGGTCAGACCTCTGGACCGAGTACTAAGAGAGAGGCAAGCGTATCTCTTCGTACCAGCAATGTAAGAACTTGTTCCTGTTACAGGAGCAAATATAAAGTCATGGGTTTGTTCTCTTGTAGGCATCCACTTCCCCCCCTTGTAGGAGGAAGTGGTGGATATTCTGCTCCTATCCCTAGTGAAAGGGATAGGATGGGGCTCTGTCATTATAGCTCACCTGCATCTCGTCCTCATCCAGCGTAGTGGACGACCGTGGCCCTCTGCCCACAGGTAGAGGAGGAGGAAAAGATGGGAAGAGGGAGCCAGTCACTCACTCACTCACACATCCATCCACACAGTCACACCAGGGACTCGATGCTGTTTCAGCAGCCGCGAGGGTCTGGGTTAGCTACACAACTTGTGGAGCAGCCACCAAGAAGGATGTAAAGGTAGTCTGGTTAGACCAGACCCCTGCCTTCAGGACCTGCGCCACGGAGAAGTTCTTACGAAAAAAAAAAAAAAAAAAAAAAAACGCCAACGAGGGGCCAATACTTCTGACTTCGTGAGCTCTCGGACGGGGACGTACGGATGTCGTCACTACCATCAGCCTCATACGCCTCCTCCTGATGACCTCACGTAGCCAGAATGAAAGAGTGTTCTTGGATACTTCTTTCTTGGTTACCCCGGTGCTAACGAACGAGGCGTCGACACTCAGGCCTGAGGTGTCGAGTTTTTTTTTTCTTCAGATAGCGCCGTAGCGCCCTCAACAGGACAAAGCAGCATCTCATCCGCATCATTATCGGTGAAGGTCCATTAGGGAGGGAATCGTGAAGGACTCGAACCTGTCGTCAGGGACCGACGGTTTCTGAGTCTTCGCAACGAAGTTCGGGACGAAATCGAGCGTCACAGATCCCCATCCCCTGGAGTGTCGTACATCATAGGAAAGACCATGAAGTTCCCCTACTCTCTTCGCCGATGCCAGGGCCAGCAAGAAGAGGGTCTTGAGGGTCAGATCCCTGTCTGACGACTCTCGGAGTGGCTCGAACGGTGTCCGAGTCAAAACTCCTAAGGACGAGAGTCACATTCCCCACCGCAGGGGGCCTGAGTTCCCTGGGTGGGCAAGACCTTTCGAAGCTCCTCATAAGCAAGGAGATCTCGAACGAGTTCGGAGATGTCCAATCCCCCTCAGTTTCAGGACGAGAGCCAGGGCGGCTCTGGTATCTTTGACTGTGGGGACTGAGAGGAGTTCTCTCGGCGAGAAACACAAGGAAATCCGCTACCTGCTGAAGAGTGGCTCTGAGAGGAGATAGACCCCAGTTTACGACACCAACCACAGAAGACGGCCCACTTCCCCTGGTACACAGCTGCAGAGGACTGACGGACGTTTCCAGCCATCTCTGTTGCTGCGCTACGAGAAAAGCCTCTCGTTCGCAAGAGATGGTGGATAACAGCCAGCCGTGAAGTCGTAGGGACTGGACTGCTCGGTGGTACCGCTCGACGTGTGGCTGGGCGAGAAGGTTGTGCCAAGGGGGAATCTCTCTCGGTTCTCCTGCGAGAAGAGCCAGCAGGTCGGATACCAAATGGCCTGTGGCCATTTGGGGAGCCACTAGGATCATCCTGAGATTCGGGGTGACCAGTGCTCAACTGATCACCTTGCGAATCAGGCTGAACAGGGGAAAGGCATAGACGAAGAGGTTGTCCCACGGGTGTTGAAGAGCGTCCTCTGCAGCTGCCCATGGGTCCGGACGGCTGAGAAGAAAACCTGAAGCTTTCTGTTGTACCGGGTGGCGAACAGATCCACGACTGTCGCCCCCACAGGTCGAAGAAAAAAACCTTTCCGCCACGTCCTGGTGTAGAGACCACTCGGTCCTATCACCTGATCCCGACGGCTGAGCGTGTCTGCTACTACATTCCTCTTCCTGGAATGTAGCGTGCCGACAGCTCTATTGAGTGTGCCTCGGCCCACTCGTGCACCTGCCGAGTATACTGGTACAACGGGAGAGACACTAGGCCCCCCTGTTTGTTGACGTAGGCCACTACCGTGGTGTTGTCGCACATCAACACCACTGAGTGTCCCATCAAGCGGTCCTGGAACTCTTGGAGAGCAAGAAACGCTGCCTTGAGTTCCAGTACATTGATGTGAAGGTGCTTGTCGTTCTCGTCCCACACTCCTGAAGTCAGCAACTCCTCCAGGTGTGCGCCCCATCCCTCGGTCGATGCGTCTGAGAACAGCTGCATGTCCGGGGGGGGAGTGCGCAGAGGCACTCCTCTTAAGAGGTTTCCTGTCGTCCAGCCACCAGGCTAGGTCCTGCCTCACCTCCGGTGTCAGTGACACTGGAAAGCTTGGGGGATCCGTCGCCTGTGACCAACTCTCCTTTAGTCTCCACTGGAGAGACCGCAGGTGAAGACGCCCGTGAGGGACAACTTCTCGAGTGACGACAGGTGTCCGATCACGACTTGCCATCGCTGAGCTACCTGTTCCTGCCGAGACAGGAACTGGTTGGCTGCCTCCCTGAATCTGCTGATCCGCGAGTCTGCGGGGAAGACTCGCCCTGCTACCGTGTCGATCAGATACCCAGGTACTTCATCCTCTGCTTGGGCTCGAGATCGGACTTCTCGAAGTTCACAACGATCCCCAGATCGTGACAGAACTCGAGTAGTCGATCCCTGTCCTGTAGCAACTGCGAGCGGGAGCTCGCCAGGACTAACCAATCATCGAGATACCTCATCAGACATATCCCGTGCGAATGGGCCCAGCAGACACCAGAGTGAACACTCGCGTGAACACCTGTGGGGCGGTTGAGAGACCGAAACAAAGTGCCCCTGAACTGGTACACCGTCCCGTCGAGGATGGAAGCGGAGGTACTTTCTGGAGGACTGATGAATGGGTATTTGGAAATACGCATCCTTCAAGTCCACTGAAAGCATGAAATCGTTCTCCTGATGGAGTCGAGCACGGAACGTGCCGTCTCCATCGTGAACCGGGGTTCTGGCGAACGAACCGGTTTAGGGGAGAGAGATCTATCACCGGGCGCCAGCCTCCCGTAGACTTTTCCACCAGGAAGAGTCGACTGTAAAAGCCCGGTGACTGATCCGTGACGATTTCTACAGCTCTCTTGCTCAGCATGGTCTTGATCTCCTGTCTCAATGCTACGTCCTTCGATGACCCTGGAACGTACGACTGCTGTTGGACCAGGTTGGAGGTGAGGGGTGGCCGAGATTCGAAGGGTAATAAAGTATCCCTCCCGAAGGGACATCTACAATTCCAGGTCTCGGCGCCGTAGCGCTGCCAAGTTGCCCAATGGCTGGCCAGGCACCCCCCCACTTCCGGCAGCAGGTGAGGGGAACGCCGTCCCTAGCGTTTCCCCCCTTTCTTCGACTTCTTCCCAGAGCCTCCTCGGGAGAGAAGGAGGGTGCTGGGAGGAGGGCTGGTTACGGCTCCCCGTTTGTAGAAGTCGAAGAAGACAGAGGTCTTTCCCCGAGGCTTCGACGCGACTACCGTCTTAGCCACCGTGGAAGGCGCTAGCCGAGCTCTTTGGCTTGGCCGCAGTCGAGGCTGCCCAGAAGCCTTCGAGACTGCCTGGTGAACCAGACGGTCACTGTCGTCAGTGCGCCGTCTGTCCACCGCAGCGTCCACCATCTCTCCTGGGCAGAGAGACGTGGAACTCCGTAAAGGTCCGTTGCGGAGTCCCAATGCCGCTTCACGCCCAGCCGCCCTGGAAAACTCGAAGTAAGGACAGCGTCCCTACGTCGGAGAAACCAGGTTGGCCCACAGGTTCACCGTCTGGTGGGCAAGGAAGGAGATGGCTCTTCCCCCAGACTGGCAAAGTCTCCTAAAGGCCGAGTCATCTTCGGGAGAAATTCCCCCGGAGTTGGCTGCGACCTTAGATACTGTGAGGGACCACAGATCTATCCAGGAGACGGCCTGGGAAAGCTGCCATGGCAGTGGATTCCAGGCCGAGTGCCTCTTGCTGCGAGAACCATAGGTTCTCGGACAGAGGCTGCTGCAGAGACACACCCGGGCTAACTCCGGGTTTCACCTGTTTGGGCGGCATCGGGTCCTCAGATGGCACGTAAAAACGCCTCTGTCGCAGCAGAGGAGGTGGAAGCAGCTTGCTCGACCTGCCAGACTTGAGAGAACCGTCTTGCCCGGAGACAAGAGATTCTACCTGGTCCAGCACTGAGTCGGCAAGCTCAGAACGCGGCAAACCCACCGTCGGTCTGGGTTCCTCTTCGGGCCCCAAAACGACTCGAGCCAGGACGTGGGCTTGGATGGTGGGAGCGGCGATCCTTCCCCGAGGTCGTTGTGCTGACGAATCAGCGCAATTACCTCGGCAAAGTTCCCCTGAATCTCAGGAGTGACTGCATCCTGCGGAGTAGGACCGTCCAGTCCCTCGAACAGGAGCAGCTCCCGAGACCCTCCCCCCTCGAGGGGGGGAACAGCGACAGACCCCTCTCGGTCTCCTACAGCCACTTGTGCATACGACCTGGCCGGTCCAAGAACCGTGCCTGGTACGTAGGACGTCGTGGTGGGATCCTGAGGGGCGCACCCCTCACGATCACTCCTCAATACCTCGCCCCTCCCGGTGTAACCCGAGGAGGTTGAAGGTATGGGAGAGGCAGACCTAACGGTCCCTCCTCGCTCGCTGGCAGAACCAGTGGGCTTGGAAGGCTGCAGGCGATCGTCAACCCGCGGTGGCGATCGAGCTGCAGGCCTGGTCGAGCCGTCTTGCTGTGGAGAATGGCTGGACTGAGAACAGCGGCCCCGGTCTCGTGTGTCAGAAGAGCTGGTGCTGGTCGCCGTACCCGATCGCTCTCCTTGCGAGAGTGACGGTCAAGGCGACCGGCGAGCTCCACTGTCACGGTGAGACCGGTGCGTATCCTCACGGCGCGTCACGTCGCTGGTACCAGCCGTGGCTGGTGCCGGCGAACGGGGGGACCTCTTCCCAGCCTCAGCCCGTGGCCGGTCGTGGACCGTCACGTCAGCCCGGGTAGCCAGCTGCTCGCCGCGAGAGCGAGAGCTGGTCTGGTGAGAGTCGTGTGAGCGGCTGTCACCAGTCTTCCGCTCCATGCCGTGAACCTGACGCTGAGCTGGCTCAGAGGTCTGGTTCCTAGCTGCACGGTCGCTGGTAGGCGACCGTACACTCGGTACCTCTCGCGAACGATAGGCCGAGACGGATCCTGCTGCCGTGGTCGAACCACTAACAGCAGGCGAGGAAGTGCCGGTGTTAGCCGGCACTCCTCTGGTCCCCGTAGTCTTCTTCCTTACGGAAGAAGAGACGGTCCTGCCCCCGAAGGAGCAGGGTGAACAGCGGAAGAACCCCACGTCTCACCGGAGCGAGACGGGCCCTTAGAAGCTCCCGAAGGAGACTTCTTAGGGGGGGAGGAGGCGACCTTCTTCTTCTTAGGCGGGGGAGCCTTAGAAGAAGAAGGGGAAGAGGCGGCAGACGACGACGACGACGAAGAAGACGATGAAGACGACGACGACACCTTCCTCCTCTTCTTCTTCTTCTTCGTCAGCTTCACAGGGCTCGGCTCGGGTACATTCGCGGCCCCGACACCGAGCGCACAAAATATGTGGATCAATTTCAGGAAACGAGCGGAACTTACCGCATTTACGCCCTTCGGTACCCGGGCACAATCTCCGGAGGGTAGCGGGGCGTGGAGATTCCATAATTGATCAAGTAATTCACAATTGGATTAATAAAGAGGAAATGATTGTACTTACAATGATAACTCATACACAAACACAACCATATACTCAGGGAAAGCAAACGACGAGAAGCGGGCAGAGAGCGTCGAACACACACGTCTACTCGCTGTGAGGCCGAAAGCAAAAGTGGTTTGTTCACCTCCCAGTCGCGCGCGCGTGCCTGTCGGACAAGCAGTTAACTACCGAACCCCTTGTTCGAAAGCTTACGACCTATCCAGCTGCCGCTAGTACCTTCCTATTGTAAAAGGACCGAAGGTTTGTATGCCGTGTCGGAACAAACACTTCTTAAGGATGCCTTTACTGCGGCGATCCCTGGCAGTCTGGTACGAAACAACAGAACCTGCCGAAGGGACGCCTGACCGGTGGGGATTCTCCACAACCTCCTTACGGTTTTTGACATTCCTCCTCCACTGGGCCTGGGAGTTTGGAAGAGGTCTAGACCTGGGAGCGTTGCGGAGCCGATCAGACGCCCCCTCCACTGCACTGGGAACACTGCACTCACTGATCACAGCACTCTTACCTTGCATAGCAAGCATTTGCAGTTCCATCCTGCGTATAGCGGCTTTCATATTAGCCATCTCCAAAGACGAATCTGCAGGTTCGGTGAAGGGAGAAGGGGCTGAAACTGTAGGAGAGGATGCTAGTACTACATTTGGATTAGGAACTAAAGTGCCCTCAACTGGCTCGTTGGAACGAGACCTACTGGCGCTTCTGGAAGAAGCCTTCCTAATTCTATCTTTCTCTAGCTTCCTCAAATAAGAAGATAGAGAATTCCATCCTTCCTCATTCAGGCCTTCACATTCAGTACATGGATTAATAATTGAGCATTCATTCTCCTGACACCTCATGCATACAGTGTGAGGGTCTACCGAACCCTTCGGTAGCCTCACCTTACATCCTTCCATCACACACACTCTATATGCATTACCAGAGTCTGACATTATAAGAAAAATCCAAAACAATCCACAATAGCGTATGCCAAGCCAACGATCCAATACTTCACCAAAACACAGTCCAAGAAGATCCATGGCAAACGAAATACGAAAATCAAATCAGGAGGAACCAACAAGGGTGTTGTTGAAACCGGCGACAGAGAAAATCTGATTAGAAAACAGGAATGGTTCCTAGTCCCGCCACCCAGCGGCGGGAGGGTAGATCACCTGACCTACCTGTAGAGTGTGCAGCGAAATTTGAATTTCTGTCGGGGACGTCGGAGACTATAGCTCAGTATATATCTGCCGGAGAAGTTGCATGTACAAAATGTTTATTTAATTCATGTCTATTATGCCTTTTATGCAACCAAATTAACCCCGAAAAATTACAAATATTTCTGAAGTACACACGAGCAGACGATGGCACAATGACTCATCGTTGCCAATCTAGTGGACTTTCACAAATACGCTGATGCACAAACTGTTTCCATGAATTCTAGTTGTCATAGTAATGCAATACTGAAAACATTGCTCTCATATGTATACATACTACAAATAGATACAATAATTTTGCTTATTTTCCCAGATTTGTTTAAGTCTTACACCCAGTTTGGAGGGTAAACACATACTAATTGGCAACACTGATAAACAATTGAAGAGCGCAAACAACGCCGTAGGTACTATTCACAAGCAAAACTGTTGATATTTAAGTCAGGAATCTAGTTACTTTTTCAACAACGAATATTTTCAAATTAATAATCATGAATGTAAAAAAATTTACGCAATTCATGACCTTATATTGCCGTTTAACTATTTATTTAAATAATCATCTAGTGCATGCTTCTTCATCTTCTTCACCCAAAAATCGTAGTTCCCTTGCAAAAGTAGTGGTTGGAAGTCATTGTTTACGATTTCTATGAAAAAAGTGCCCTGGCATCTATAGGTACAAGTGGTGTGCGGATTTAGCACATGGAATGGGAAGTTTATTGACACAAGCAACTCCGCAAACATCGAGATGGTGTAAATCTTCTAAATATTTGGAGTTGTAAGTATGTGCACTGCGTAGAGCCAGACTTTTAATTACCCTCTGTTTAATCTTAAAATATGACCTTAATTTCTAACTTTGGAGAAAATACAGTAAACAACCGCATGACCTGGCTCAACTCCTGACACCGGAGATGGGCATCAGTCGTGACTTCTTGTTGGTGAGAGACGGAGCTAAAGACCTCTACTCTCCTTTCAAAGATAGTATTTTCTCCAAAGTTAGAAATTAAGGCCAAATTTAAAGCATTAAACAGAGGGTAGTGAAAAGGGTGTCCAACGTAGTGCAAATCTCACCAAAACGCTTTCAAAATTTTTACTTATGCTTAAATATCTTACAAGATTGACGCCATCTCGATGTTTGTGGAGTCGCTTGTGTCAACAACCTTCCCATTTCCTTTGATAAATCCGCACACCACTTGTACCCATAGATGCTGGGGCACTTTCATCACAAAATCGGAACACGGTCGTTTTTAAGTAAACAACTGTTTTGGTAGAAGCGTGCACTAGATAATTATTTAAATAAATAGTAAAACATCTATATTTTACATATTTATGATGATTAATTTGAAAATATTCGTTATTGAAAAAGTAATTAGATTCAGACTCGAATTTAAGTAATTATTTTTCGGAATTAGAACG
Source organism: Macrobrachium nipponense (assembly GCF_015104395.2). Lineage (NCBI taxonomy): Eukaryota > Metazoa > Arthropoda > Malacostraca > Decapoda > Palaemonidae > Macrobrachium > Macrobrachium nipponense. The sequence continues at coordinate 42,754,779 of NC_087220.1, read as the reverse complement.
TTCTTTTAAGTCCTGTATTATGACGTCACGACATCTTGACTTTCGTACCTATTGTAGATGAATTGCTATACTCAGCTTTTTTGCAGAACAGTTTACCAGTTATTCATGCAGATTGTTATCAGCTATTCATGTAATTGTTATAATCGTAATGCGCATATATATCTTTATTATTTACTTTTTGGATACATGAAGATGTTTTACTGCCGGATTACCGCCGTAGTGTGACGCAATCACTTTCGGTCCCTGGGCCTCTGTCTATTTTCGCACCATAAGAAATTAATGGGGCCGAATTTGCAATGACCAGAAAGTCGTTAAAAGAGGAAAGTTAGCATTGAGGGGCATATGTTTTGATTGAGAAAAATACAAATTTATACAATAGCTAGCTTGTAAAAAATACTCTATTACAAAAAACTTGATTGACAGGCTAAGCAGCATACCTACTATGGGTTTCAGAGACAGTGCAAGCATGTTTTTTGGCAATATTTCTGTAACGAACACTTGTATCAGAACGAGATTTTGCTATACTGCATTACACCCAGTGCCGTAATTTATAAGGGTATTGTGAATCACTAATCTTAAAAAATAACGACACTTGTCCTTGTACCAAGAGACAAAAACTCCATTATCCAGAAATGGATACGAACACACGTAGACGTATGTGTGAAGCTCCACTAATGTGGCAACGATGATTTTGCCATTCTTAGCATGCAAACATTAAAGGTTACACTTATTTCTGGCAAAGTTATTTTAAAAAATCAAAATACTAATATAGACTTAAATCAATAAAAAGTGCTAGAAAAAAAAAAAATTATAATCCACTTATCCGTAAACTGTTTCGCTATGGTTTTCGGCAGCCAGATGTACGACAAGGTTAAAAACACTGGATTTTATCTACTTCAGAAATATCTGTAATTTTTCGGGGTAATTTGGTTGCAAAAAGGGGTAATAGACATGAATTAAATAAACATTTTGAAATAACAAAGTAAAGTTGAACTAAAAAAAATTAGTAAAGCAAACAATTAAGGGAATAAAACTTTGCAGCGTCATCGTCTGCTGCTCGTAACTGTGTTTGTGGAGTGAGCCCTTAGGAACCAGGAACAGCAACGTGGTTCAAGTGCAATGAGGAGTGAATTAAGACCAAAATGTGTATAATAACAATCAAATAAGCACTATGGAGTTTCAGTTGCGATGGCAGTAAAGATAAAAACCACCGACTACAAGATAAAAATGAATTCAGTTCAAACCATGACCCCGGGAATAACAAGTTTCATACTTTCACTAATATAGGCAACAAAATGTTTTATTGTGCTGATTACAACTGCAATCTTGAGTAAGATCAATAAACGTTACATATATACGCTAACATTGTTCAAATGAGTGCTGGGAAGGCTGGGAAAGATGGTGTATATCCGTGACCAGACCTGTCCAGCCACACGATCGCCGCCATATTGGATTTCAAAACTGCCTTGAAAACATATTTTACAAAAAGTGTCACATGCTTATTTTAGTTCGTATGGGGCTTTCATATATCACATTATGTTGACAAACTTCAATCTTTTGAATGGTATGCTTAGAGTTGTAATTGTTTTCTTGTTTCACCAATTAAATATCGAGTGAATAAGACCTGGCCAGAGTGATGATGGTGGATCGTCCGTGGTTGTTTACCCTACTTACTTCAAAAGGAGAGTAGGGGTCTCGAGCTCCTTCCCTCACCACCAAAAACTCGTGACTAATGACCATCTCCAGTGTCAGGACGTGTTAAAGTACTTTTTCGGAGGGTGGCTTCAAGCACAGTGGAAACTGGATCAGCCAGTCCAGTCGGTTGTTACCCCTATAGGCTATATTTCGCAGACCTTGCAAAATGTGCAAACAGAATCTAGTACAGTAATTGTGTACAAAGACAACTATCTTACTGATTAACGAAATTCGGTAACCTTAGCAACAGCTTTCATGAAGGACTCATGTCACTCGGTTTTACGCTAACCCGACTGACAACTGTTAGGTCAAGTCCGAAAGTACGTTTACTGTTCGTTTACTAAGCAATTCATATAGAAATAGCCAAATAACAACAGGGTGGATATTGTAACTAATGGCAAGCTTAAATTAAATGTTGTTCCTCCAGCCTGTATTGTGAAGTAAATGAGGGTTATTTTTTTATCTTTTTGTAATACCATCCTGGACGTAGGCCTAGTACTAAGGTACTACTTTCCATCCGTTGTAAACACCAGATCCAACGGGACTACCGTTCTACTTTTCGACGCCAAACTGGATATGCCACTGAAATATAAGAGTAATACAATTTTCCTCACCTTATCAGTTTCCCCACTCTTGGCATATTTCTCCAATTTCCGCTGGAATAAGGAAATCTGTTCTATGACATCGTCTCTGGCCATCTCGCCTCGACCATCACAACAGCTGATACGGATCAAGCGAGTATCTGTAACAAAACAATCAAGCGAGGGATGATAAATGAATACCTTGACATTGGTTAATAAAATGTTAAGTGCTCAAAGATAACTGCCATTCATTAATATCAAATCTATTATGCATATTATCAGATAAGAATTAGTTTAAATATAATATACGTAAATCTACAGGCTTGATTCTGCAACTTCTATGGTTTTCCGTACTAGGTACGCGCGTGGCTGACTGTCTCGCAGGCCAACCACGGACTTCAGTGGCACAGCAACTGGTACCCTAATGACTTTCCATATTAAGGAGTATCCAGAGCTGTTTCTTACTGGAACGTACAGCTCAGTGTACAATACCCTCTACCCGTGGTTTTAACGGAGAGGATATAAGTGACCGCGTATTATTATAACTATAGATACTACTATCCATATTGACATCGGTTATGAAAGAACTGTCATTCAGCATCACACACCTAAAAGAAGCAACTATCAAAAGCACAGGAATAAGTAACTAGTTCATTCCATAGTCTCGACATGGAATTCGGTGTGAACAGCAAAAAGATTATAAGTTACCTTACTGGTACTATAGTTAATATCCTACTCTGACTCCCAATTAAATATCAATTAGAATGCAATTATTAAGTTCTTAAATTTGGATTCTAAAAACTTTCAATTAACCGGTAGCTTGAGATTCTTTTAGATATTTCATAGCCCACAATATTTTCAGTTTCATTGCCAAGGATGGTGAGTCTGATTCTGATTATTATTATTATTATATTAATTATATTATTATTAGTGTTCCCTGTAACTGTTATATATGATAATCTTTACTATATCAATTATGCAGATTTCGATTTAATTTCAAAATCCACTATCCAGTGAAACGTAACAAGTCATAGAGTATGAAAGTATCATTTATTTCATACATGACATTCTTATACTGAATTTTCAAATATTAACCAACAATAATGCATCAATCACACATTGTAATTAACAAATCAAACAATGCCATTCTCTAGCAGACAAGATCGAAGGAATAGCTATATTAATATACTTTTTTTTCTTTGCTGCAGTTATGCGAAAAAAAAAGTTGGGACGTTTCTTTGCAACGGTTCCTAAGTTAAACTTTTGTTTCATGATAACTTTGCTATACTGCTAGGTGATGAAAATTAAATAGAAACTTTTCTAGACGAACTCAATAAGTTTTATAACAACATCCAGTTCACTTTAGAGAAAATTAACAATAATAAACGGCCCTTTTTAGACATACTCATAGAAAGAAAAGAAACAGGATATGAATTCAGCACATATAGAAAGCCCACACATACAAACTCATATATTCATTTCTTCTCTTTTCACAGTCATGATATAAAAATAGGTGTTCTAACAGGTTTATTTCTTAGGGCAATGAGAATGTGTGACCCTTGCAAGATAGAGCAAGAAATAAATTACATCGATAAAAGCTTTGATGCATTATAGCATACCCGGAATGGTTCAGAAAAAGGGCACTCAACAAAGCTAGGAAGATTTTTAACAGAGCAAATGTAGAGAGTACATGGAATAAGTATGTAAAAATAAATAGGAAGGAGAAGGCCGTAATACAGATGATGTAGCAGGGGTATACATAATCAATTGCAACAATTGTGGAGACAAATATGTTGGGGAATCAGGTAGGGAAATAAGGACGAGAATCCAAGAACACAGAAGGGCAGTACAGCTTAACTCTCAGGGGAGTGCTGTAGCTAGGCATTGTTGGGAAAATGACCATAGGATGGATTTTAAAAACAGTAGGCTTATATACAAAAGCAATAAAATTAGTCACAGGAGGGTAGTAGAAGGAGCACTCATCAGAGAGATTAAAGTAATAGAAGGAAACAGGTTTTACCTCAGAATATCCCATAAGCCGAGCTTTGATATTAAAAGAAGCTAAGATTGACCCTGCTGACCTGGAGATTAGGTTTTCTGTCCAACAGACTTTTGGTGACCACTCCCTTACTACAAGGGTTAATTCCATTCACCATCGGCTCAGGATATCAGAGCGACAAGAGGGGATTAGCAACTCTCAAGGAAACCAGTACAGCCATCACATAAATGACAGATCAACGAAGTAAACAAGTTACACTGATTTTGTGGGTTTCTTTTACAACAACAACAACAACAACAACAACAACAACAACAATAATAATAATAATAATAATAATAATAATAATAATAATAATAATAATAATAATAATAATAAAGCTTTGATTAGGGATATGAGTTCGTAAAATTGATTTTCAGGAAAATTTTGCAATGGGAGTGGTTGCAGAGACACTGCTAGTGTTGATTATGAAGACTATTAGATTATAGCTCTTGCATTAATATTTAAAGAACATTGAGTATTCAACCTTCAGAAGATGAAAAAAATGAAATGTTGTGGCGGACTGAAAGCTTTATTTGTTAGCTTTTTTATTTCCTGTTTTTGAAAGTTATTGCAAAGCCGTACTAAAGATGTGTGGCCGCCCAGATTTGGCTGTTGTGTATAGTAACCAACAGGAAAGGAAGACGAGGAACGTCAGTGTAAAACTTAAACACCATAACGAAAATAAATTTGATGATGAAGATATGGCATTCAAAACGAAAGCGGAACTGTTTTTCTCGATCACGGCTTTGTAAAGACAAGGCACAAGAGTATTCGGCTGAGTGCGACGTAGCTATGCTTAGTTACTATACAAACTACAACCGATTGTTACGAAAAAATGAAAATTTTGTTGTAGCAGGCGCTCATACTGACGCTTGCGTTTTACCCTTAAGAAGTATCTGTGACTTATACTTAGCGTTAGTGCACATAAAATAAACTACGGGGGCAGGTAGAGGAAAATATTGGAGATACAGAAAATATGGGGGATAATGTTTGGAGAGCAAGATGTTTCTTGACCATCGTTTATAATCTTTTAGTGCCGCAACAAATAAACCATAAAAATATATCAAACCTTCCTTAGTGCACATGTATTTCGTAATATGTGAGAGGCATCATATAATGCAAAGCAATGGGTATAGGGTGGCCACCGTGTGTATGTGTAAATGAGCAGATAATCAGTGACTTGAAATTTTAAGGTATCGTAGATATCAACAAAAAGTTCAAATTAAACCACAGTGTTATTATAAGTTTAGGTCATCAAGAGGAGATCCACTATTTCGTAAAAGCAAGTCCGCGGATGATTATGCTTTTATTGTTGGCATAAGTAGGCTTAACCGCACCAAGGACTATAGACCTTGAACCGCGCTATGCTGAGAGAACAGTTTAGACTTTAGAGGTTCAAATTCGCTGCTCACTTGTGTGTGCATGTTTGAGTTTTCCCTCATATTTTCAGTTACCTTTTTCGACAGATCTGCAAAAAGGAGTATATTTGCTAAAAAAAAGAAAAATGAGCTGTTTACAGAAGCAGAGATTGTAGGAGGGCCAGGTGGGGGTGTGGCGGGGGGGGGGGGGGGGTGAATAAGCTCTGCACCTCACACGAATAGTGTAGTGTGCCCGCAACTGTGTTTGTGGAGTGAGCCCTTAGGAACCAGGTAGGAGCTCTTGCTCTTCATCGGCCACTTTTTTATAAACATGAAAAAATTACCCGTTTATCTGCTTACATAAGCAGAGATTTACGATTTTCTCAAAATTCTATGCGTTCGCGGCCCTACAACATGTTGCTTATCTTTGTTCCCCCTTTATTCACGTTTCTCTCTCATTTTTTCTCTTTTTACAATCTCTGCTTACGAAAGAAGGTAAACTGTTAATTTTTCATTGTTTTCCGTGATTCAATAAATATATGATAAATCTGTGCGCTGATTTTGACTTTATGCAATGCATTAAACTTGAACCTTAAGCTGTAGGATTAACCAAACTTCTTCTTCTTCTTCTTCTTATTATTATTATTATTATTATTTTATTATTATTATTATTATTATTATTATTATTTTCTTTTCGCACGCCACCACGTGAGAATATTTGAAGTTAAGTGCAGAAACAGAAATATCTCAGTAAAAGTATTAAGCATACCGGACTTGTCAGCATTCTAAAGGTCAATCATTTTAAAAATGTAACTGTTCATCGTAATCAAATGTAGTAGAACTCGATAACTCTGCAACTACTGTACCTAACAATTGCAAATTGGTCTCGTCCTGTCCACTTAAGATACGTCTGCAGACTTCTATTTAAAGGAGGAAAAATATCAGCGCAAGTGTGGCGTCATCGTACCAGGATAAAGGATTTCCCAGGACTGGGATTTCCTAATAAGATGACGACAGCTAACGAATTCGCGTTCTAGCTGGCGCCACAGATTAACGCAGACGAGACCAGGAAAATTGGATCTGTAATTCTTACTACGAACCAAGCTACTCCCGCTGATGAAACGAGTGTTTTTGCCGCTGCCAGACGTACGAATTACAGATCCAATTGATAACTTAAGGAACGTCAAACTTGTGCCTAGAAATTTTCATGTTCTCGTCTGCGTTAATCTGTGACGTCAGCTAGAACGCGAATTCGTTAGCTGTCGTTATCTTATTAGGAAATCCTTTATCATGATGGTACGATGACGTCACACTTGCGCGATATATATATTATATATATATATATATATATATATATATATATATATATATATATATATATATGTGTGTGTGTGTGTGTGTGTGTGTGTGTGTGTGTGTGTGATATATGTATATATATATATATTATATATTATTATATATAATATATAATATATATAGATATATATATATAATATATATATATAAATATATATAATTTGAATAAATTGATCACGAAGTATATAAAACGTGATGCTATGTATAAATAAAGGTTTTTTTGCCACGAAGGAAAAACTGAAAAAGCGAGATAGCCAAGTACTTTCGGTCCTGTTCGGACCCTTTACTGAGGCAAACTGATTTTACAGAGAACAACATAGTCAAAAGAAAGCTTAATATACAAACTGACACTACAAGATTAGCAAGCAATAAGGGCGATTTTCACTCTACAGAAAGGAGGAGCCGCCTGAGGGAAGCCACACCTTGAAGGATACACGCAGTAAACAAGTGATTCTCCCAGAAAACAGTACATTTTGAAAAAACATGGGAGCATATACAATTTAATATCATGAATTTTTACACAAATTTTCCCAACAAAATTATTATTAATGAAAAGACGAAAGAAAATATAAATATATATCTATCGAGCAAGAGAAAGAGGGAGAGAAAATATCGAACCAGAGAGAGAGAGAGAGAGAGAGAGAGAGAGAGCAATAATAACTATATACATGTGGGACTAATTTATTAGTTGTTCATTTATTTTAAGGTCCTTCATAAACATCTTACAAATATATGGGTCCAAATGGTACATTCCCAGACTAAGATTTAGGTTGTTTTTATTAGTGATTTGTATAATTGCCAATTCCAGTAAATTTCTTGAAACATAATCATTAGATCTAGCAATTACCGAGGTATCACCCCAATTAATACAATGAGATTTTTCACTCAGATGGATAAACAGTGCATTTGAAGTCTGGGCTGTTCTAACTGAATACATATGCTGCTTAATACGTACATAAATGTTTTTTACTTGACTGACCAACGTAAAACGATGGGCAATCCTTACAAGGAATTTTGTAAATGATGTTGTTATTTGTTACGGGACTATTCTTAATTAGCATATCTTTAATGGTATTGTTATAAGAGAACACTACATTAACATTAAACGATTTAAATATTGATTTTATGGTCTCAAATCCACGAAAATAAGGTAAGCTAAGTACATTTTTAGGCATTTCTTTTTCATTAATAGCATCACTATAAAACTTTTTGCGAGCTTTTTGATAACATAAATCAATTAAATAAGGTGGGTAGCAGAGATCGTTTCCTATCTTTTTTATGTATTCTATTTCTTGGTCCAGATATTGTGGACTCGTGATACGCAAAGCGCGTAGGAACATAGAAGAAAAAATTGAAATTTTAATATTAAGATGGTGGCCAGAATAAAAATGTACATATGTTAAATTATTTGTGGGTTTTCTATAAATACTGAATTTGCATTGGAAAGATTCTCTATGTATTAATACATCCAGGAAAGGGATGACATTGTTATTTTCAATTTCAACAGTGAATTTTATGGATGGCACTAAATTATTCAATTTAGACAGTAAATCATTTACATCGATACCACCAGGTAAGACTACAAAGATATCATCGACATATCGGTACCATTTTAAGGGGATAAGTGTGATATTCGGGGGGTGTTGTCTCTCAAAAAATTCCATATATAAGTTTATCCATCTGAGTGAAAAATCTCATTGTATTAATTGGGGTGATACCTCGGTAATTGCTAGATCTAATGATTATGTTTCAAGAAATTTACTGGAATCGGCAATTATACAAATCACTAATAAAAACAACCTAAATCTTAGTCTGGGAATGTACCATTTGGACCCATATATATGTAAGATGTTTATGAAGGACCTTAAAATAAATGAACAACTAATAAATTAGTCCCACATGTATATAGTTATTATTTCTCTCTCTCTCTCTCTGGTTCAATATTTTCTCTCCCTCTTTCTCTTGCTCGATATATATATATTTATATTTTCTTTCGTCTTTTCATTAATAATAATTTTGTTGGGAAAATTTGTGTAAAAATTCATGATATTAAATTGTATATGCTCCCGTGTTTTTTTCAAAATGTACTGTTTTCTGGGAGAATCACTTGTTTACTGCGTGTATCCTTCAAGGTGTGGCTTCCCTCAGGCGGCTCCTCCTTCCTGTAGAGTGAAAACCGCCCTTGTTGCTTGCTAATCTTGTAGTGTCAGTTTGTATATTAAGCTTTCTTTTGACTATGTTGTTCTCTGTAAAATCAGTTTGCCTCAGTAAAGGGTCCGAACAGGACCGAAAGTACTTGGCTATCTCGCTTTTTCATTTTTTCCTTCGTGGCAAAAAACCTTTTTATATATATACAGATATATATTATATATATATAGAATCTATATATATATATTTATATATATATATATATTATATGTATATATATATAGATATATATATATATATATATATATATATATATATATATATATATTATATATATATTATATATACTATATATATATATATGTATGTATGTGTGTGTGTTTGTGTGTGTGCGTGTGTATTTCTTTTTTACATATCCTCACTATTTTGTAATTACTGAATATAAGTAAAACAGCCCGGGTCTTGGCTGTTTTTCACGTCATAGATTTCATTAATTTTTTAATATATTCATGATTATTAGAATACTAGACCAACGGAAGACTCTCTACAATATTACGAGAAATAAACTTGATGCCCCAGTCATGATTCTTCTTTTTGTTTCCCACCTCGAAGCTCTGTACTGTTAAAAACAATTTAACAATAACATAACAGTTAACAATTGTTATGGTCTCATGACTTATAATACAATGACTGAAATTCCTTTGTCATAAAAACTCACAATTTTATAGTATATAAATCTTTTACATAGTAATACAATTTACTATATAATTGTGTTTTTTATGACACAACATATATATATATATATATATATATATATGTATATATATATATGTACATATATATATATACATATGTGTGTGTGTGTTAGTATAGCAAAGATAATTACTGAGATATTCAAAATCTCGTGAAAAACAGTTGTCATAAAAAAAACACAATTATATAGTAAATTGTATTACTATGTAAAAGATTTACTATAAAATTGTGAGTTTTTATGACACAGAGGAATTTCAGTCATTGTATTATAAGTCATGAGACCATAACAATTGTTGACTGTTATGTCATTGTTAAATTGTTTTAAACAGTACAGAGCTTCGAGAGTGTTCCGTTGGTGTAGTATTCTAATAATCATGAATTATTTGAATAACAGCCAAGACCTGGGCTGTTTTAATCATATTCAGAAAATACAAAATAGTGAGCACATGTAAAAAAGAAATACATACGGTATTAAAATATTGCATTTTACATTCTTTAATAATTAACTTCATATCTTTATAGGCATTATACCATGATATAATTGCGTTTTACTGATATTTTTCTCAGTATTCTAAATATAATAAGTCATAAACTTTCTGCCATGGCCAGGTAGTGGCCTGTCCTATAGCATTATCAGACGCACAATCACGGTAAAATTTAACCTAAAACAAAATCAAAACTACCGAGGCTAGAGGGCTGCAATTTGGTATGCTTGATGATTGGAGGGTGGATGATCAACACATCAATTTGCAGCTCTCTACCTTCGGTAGTTTTTAAGATCTGAGGGCGGACGGACGGACAGACAAAAGGTCAGCTCAATAACTCTCTTTTACAGAAAACTAAAAGCTCTCATTAAGACTCGTTCCTGTATTAAATCTAGAATGGATATAGATAAATAAACCATAAATGGATCTTGGCTGTTCGGGCGATGCCAGAGAAGGTATCGTCTCTACTTTCTCTACTGTCACACCCAAGGTCATCCCATAGGTACTACCATGCCCAGTTTTACCTGCGGACTCAAGAGATCCACCCAAAGGTTCTGGAGTGTTCTACGAGTTCGCTACTATTGTTTTGTTGTTGTCAGGAAAAGCTAGCCTATTTTATAATTTAAAAAATAATTAACCTGCATTCATATTTTTTTTTTACAAAGGGTAGTATTCATTTAACAAATACATAATCTATGTAAGTATGCAGATATATTCCTCATACACATTCTGAAATTATTTTTTTTAGAACGCTTCTATGCATTGTCATACATTTTGATTGATAGTTTAGAACGAACATTATAAATGAAAAAAATAACATGACGTTCCACTTGCAGAATATGTATAAATCTAACATTCTATAAATGTGACGGTCATTATCTGTACAAAGTTTAGTATAAGGACTGAGGAAGTATATCATCACAAAAGTTCATAAGATTTTACTTTTTTTAACTAAACTCTGTTTTTTTTTTTTTTCCATCTGTCCATCCGCTTGTGGTGTTTTCTCATGGTAACACTGCGTCCCGGGCTTTAAATAGTTACGCTATGTGTAAGTTTTAGGTAAATAACATGATATCTGGGTGTACATTTGCAAATGAAAAGTGTTTTTATAATTTACTGAAAGCGAATTACACCGTTGATATTCGAAAAAGGATAATACTTAAAGCCCGGGACGCAGTGTTACCATGCGCAAACACCGAAGGCGGATGGACAGATGAAAAAAAAAAAAAAATCAGTATAGTTCCAAATTCAAACAGCTGTAGTATACATGAAACTGAATAAAGTCCTAAAGTCTGCAAAAGCTTCAACTCGCACAACATACTAGGAAGCAGCCTGTGAAAGACTGAGAATAAATATATAATTTTGATGAGACAATATTATATGATTAACGAGCATAGATTACGCTTCCAATACCTTCAAGAGGTAAAAACCAGTATTTAAAAATGTTATTGCACAGGCTTCTTCGCCCCCCGCCCTCCTCCCCTACCCCCGTGCTTCAATCCTCGCCCTTGATCGACCCTTATACGAAATCCCTCATGGAAAAACTCATAAATGTACCTTACGAGACGATTTTCGATGACTATTGTTCCCCAGACTCAGGGGACATCACCACTATTGTTCCCCAGCCTCGGGGGACATCACCCGTCTTTATCCAGCGTTATCTCTATGGGATGTTATCATCAGAACCGGTATATAGAGTTTCAGCTGATAACAACTGGACTATAGCAGCGAGAAAGGGTAAAGGCTTTGTGACAAGGGATGGAGTGGAAATTTGGAGAGGGGGGGGGGGTGTAATGTGACCGACGAAAGGGGAAAATATAGGCTTATATCATTTTGTTGCTTATAGGCCTAAAGCGCCAACTCTGATTAATTTCCCGCGAAGATGCAAGTAGCCATAATGACACGGATTGAATTATTGGTCTCATTATTATAAACAACACAAAATTATAAGCTTATTTCTGGTCAGCTTTATATTTATTTATGCGATCTACAACCACAGTTTCACGGAAACCAAACATATGCAAATAAACGGTGCTAAAGAACTTTCGATTCAAACTCGCAGTGACCCAGAGTGACGTCATCACTTCACCGGATTGCGTGGCAAGAGAAAATCTGGAGAGAAAGAGAGCTAAGGTCACGGTTATCTGCCTGACGCCTGCTCTCTCTCTCTCTCTCTCTCTCTCTCTCTCTCTCTCTCTCTCTCTCTCTCTAATTGCATTTCTTTGGATTTTTTTGAGACAATACTGCTAGTTTATTCTTTTTATCTGCTTTTTTTTCTGTAAGATAAAGAAGTCCTATGAAAATAAAATAATTTAAATTGAAAAACTTCCCGTCACGCAAAAGAGAGAGAGAGAGAGAGAGAGAGAGAGAGAGAGAGAGAGAGAGAGAGAGAGAGAGAGAGAGAGAGAGATTGCAGATATCTAGCGTCAGCGTCCCCAGCAATGTTATGTCTTTCTAGGGGGAAAGACCGCAGTGGATCCATCGGCATCCCGTGGATCAGCCTTATTCACTCGATATTTAATTGGTGAAACAAGAATGCATTACATCTTTAAGCATACCATTCAAAAGATTGAAGTTTCGTCAACATAATGCGATAGGTACTGTCCACAAGCAAAACTGTTTATATTTGAGTTAGGAATCTAGTTACTTTTTCAACAACGAATATTTTCAAATTAATAATCATGAATATGTAAAAAATTTATGCAATTCATGACCTTATACTGCCGTTCAACTATTTATTTAAATAATTATCCAGTGCACGCTTCTTCTTCTTCTAATAAAAATCGTAGTTCGCTTGGATAAGTCGTGGGTGGAGGTGTTCTCTCACCACCAACAACTCGTGACTGATGCACGTCTCCGGTGTCAGGACGTGTAAAAGTACTTTTTCGGAGGGTGGCTTCACCGCGGTGGAAACTGGATGCGCTAGTCCAGTCGGTTGTTTCCCCAATAATGAACTAACGAGGGGAATGGCTTGAATTTGATGAAAAAAGAAAAGAAAAGAAAAAAAAAAACTCTGGAGTAACCAATATGGTGACCAGACGTTAGCATGCCTAACCGTCTTAAACGGTAAAGAAAAAAAGCAATAGTGGGAGTTTCTTGAAGTGTAATAGTATACGGAAAACTACCGGTAACCTTTAAAACTTTTATTTGACAAAATTCTAGTTAGATTAGCCTTGCATAACGGCAATGGATATGTACGGAAAACACATTATCGACAGGCTATTTTTTTCTATTATTTTTAACAATATTCTGTTGAAATCGATATTAACATACCAATTTCTATAAAATGTTTTAGGAGCAAGAGTCCGTGCCAGCTCAAGGCTGGCTGAATCCAAAATAACAACCAACCTTCAACCTTTGTTTGAAAAAATCATGACAATCAATCCAAGGTCTGTTGTGAAAATTCTAAGAGACATGCAAAGGGATATAGCTAACTCACGGTATTAGCAATGACGCAATGCTAATTCGGTTTACATAATGCAAATTCAGCGATTTTCCAATCTTTATGTGACGGTCATTAAACTGCGTCCAGAATAATGAAGAAAACATAAAATACCTCTGATTTTATTGCAGTTTGAATGGGACAGTGGGAGCTGGGTCGATATGGGATTTTCAGGAGTCACACTCACGAGGCGGGTTTCCTAATGTTTTAAGTGTATAGCCAAACCCTATTCTTAAATACTAAAATATTTTTTTTATATAAATACTCACCATACGAATACGCGCGGTTCCTTGGTAAGTACTCCATAGCTCGAATTCAATAAACCGTCATATAAAATATTGAAGTAAGTCCATGACACATCAACGCACCTTCACAAAGCAACTATACAGTAGCTCACTGGCCAGTAGGTACAATTGCTGAGACGTCGACGTCGACTGACCAGTAACAAATAACGACTGTCTGAAGGTCCAGACTCCAGACTGTCCAGAGTTACCAATCCTCGGGAGCCAATCAGATCAAATCCTAACCCTAACGTCTTTCGAAGAGGTTTGTATATGTGGGACGCTCTGAAAGAAAACGGGAAGTAGGATTGAGCTGCTTGTGTTATTTATTAACAAATAAATCTAATTTCATTTTTTATCCGTTAATTAATAATGAGAACGGCTAACATACCTAGTTGTGTCTGTTTTATGCTTCGTATATCTATCTATTCAATTACGATAAAAATAAGTTTTGGAACTGTGATTTACATGCTAAATGGATTATTATTTTTTCGGATTTTAAGGCAATATTAATGCGTTGCTATATGCATCAATCAGTTATACGCATATGAATTTACTGAAACTTATACTGCCTGAAATAGGACAGCAATTAATCCAAGCATTAACACATACCAGTGTGAAGGAATAAAACAATAACATTATAAAATCACTGAAATGAAGCCTACTTCAAGATAAAACGGAACAGCAATGTCTACAGTTTCCTTGAATTATGATGACCTCCTTACACATTTAATCATTAACATTATAATTACGTTCTGTCTCCTTCTAAATTAAAATAAAATACACAAACAGCTAACAATTTTCAAGGATTCCTCCAAGCTTTTCTCCCAAACCCCCTCCCGCCGTGTGTGTGTGTGTGTGTGTGTGTGTGTGTGTGACATTAATTCATCTCTGGCTAAGAAGAGGTTTGTTATCGCTCTTGTACCCAAGTTCATTCCAGTCTGTTCTAACATTTTTTTTCTCTCTCCTTTAATAAAACCACCATTATTATTATCCTTCCCTTTCGTGATTGAAGAAAATTAGACCAAATAGAAAAGAAGCATAGTGGATTGGCAGATATAAAGCAAGAATAAACATATTGCGTAAATAAACATACCTAGAGCACAGCAGTTGGATAGGCTATACATGAGAGTAGTAGTCAGGTTCGGTCATGTCATTCTTCTTCTCATTGTGATACCATCGCACAAAGACATATAAAGGACGCTAGAATTGTTTTAGGCCTAACGGCGAGGCGACAGCCGATAAGCCTCTGTCAAGAATTTATCCTTACCGGCCCCAATGTCAATTCCTGCAGTCTCTAGGGAGCAGAGTTAGCCAGGCCATGCCAGGCCCCCCTGGGAAAGGTTAATGACCAAAGATTACGCGATTAGACCCAGACTGCTCGCGAGCTTCACTGGTTGAAGTCTGGTTCACATTACGGCGTCTCATTGCGTCCTTAATTTATATCCAACTTCAGGTGGACTTGACCAAAGTATATACTTTGGTCTAGACCTTAGAGTATTTCGTCGGGTGATCGTGATTGTCTTAATTGCCTCCTTAAAAGAAAGAGAAATATTTTGATGATCTTAGACTGGACTGAGTTTGCTATAGGACATACTTCTTTTGTAGGCGAGGTTGCTGACCTCAAATTCAAATAGTTCATTGATATATATGCTACATCAAAAGGAGCTTGCTCGCATGCTAACGGGCCCACGCTAAAACTTCTCTAACAAGAGAATTTTCAACAATATATTGTGCAGGCTGATTCGTTACGATCTTAACGGGGCACAAAAATGACACACCAACTACAAGACGACTTACACATTAAAGCGTAATGTCCAATTCATTTAATTTTTTCAAAATTTTCTTTATTATGTCATTGTTTATTAGATAAAATTTCCGAAATTCATACAAACGATGACACTCCATTATGTAATGGAAAAGATTATGGGACTTTGGAATACCACACAGTTTACTAGAAATACCACCACTTTCTTCAGTATACTGCCAGTAATAACTATATCCTAAACGAAGACTCATTACAAATGTGTCATGCTTGGCTGAAACTTTACCATACACAAAATTTGTACCATTCATAACCTGACCATAATGTTGGAAGCTATTACTGCCATTATTCAAAATTTTCCGTGCAGCATCCCATTATCGTCGAATTTTTTATGATACTCAGAATACAGCTATATTCTACAACATCCATTTCACATCCTCTCTTAGCTAAATCATCAGCAAGTTCATTCATATAGTTATAGATACCACAGCGAGATGGTATCCACATGAAGCTCACATCACACCCATTTGATTTTATGTCATAAATACATTTCCTCTATTTCATAATCAAATCATCATCATCAGTAGGTGACCTAGACTTCGGTGCAAGCAAAGCACTTTGGCTATCTATATGTATTTTCTGTAATTCACGAGGATTACAATTTGCTTCCTTTTCCTTTACTGAGTCTATCCTTAAGCCGGCCATACACGTGCAGTTTTAACCGACAATTATGACTGTTCAGTTATAACTGACACAGTTTAAACTAACGTCAGTTAAAAATGAAATGTACACACACACATACACAGTTCAATCCCTCAGTTTTGACCATGGATTCCGAGGAGTACGATCTTGCCGCTCTCGGTGTATTCTTTGTAATGCTACAAACAAATAGAAAAAAGAAAACTAAAAAGCGTAAACAGTGGTGCAAAAAGTGGTTACTAAGGCGAAATCAATGTTCTGTTATTAAATTATTAAAGGAATTGAGTGAAGAACCAATTGATTTTCTTAATTATTTGCGCAAGGTTCAGATCGATAGAGTTCAATGAATTCAACAATCACTGCGTTTTGCTTACGTGCCATCTCAACAAACTGCACTCTCCGCTACTACCCGTAGAAATGAGAAGTTGAGAACTGTACAGTTACGAATCCCCACACACGCTCAGTTCAGTTACTCCTTTCAGTATAAAATATGGAACATTGCATTTGTCTCAGTTTAACTGCACAGTTTTGTTGAACTGACGAAATGAGCAACTGAGATACCCACACACGTGCAGTTTTAACTGACAGTTATAACTTAACAGTTATAATTGTCAGTTAAAACTGCACGTGTGTGGCCGGCCTTACAGCTATATTTCCCATAATCCAAGGCTTCCAACACACAGCTTTTGGCAAAGGAACACAAAATCCTTCAACTTTATATTCCCACAATCTTTGACAAAGCTGTTTTGTCTGTGCATTTATCTTGAAAATGCCACTAAACCCACCAGTGTATTTATCAATAGCATTCTTTAGGTGAATCTCACCACTCCTAAAAGTCCTCAAAGGAGAAATGGCTGTAGTTCCCTTACTCTGTTAGTGATGCTTCCAAGGTATGGATAAGTTTCCATATTTGGCCGGTTTCATTTCTGACTTTTGATGACCGTAGGATTAGGATATTCCCTCGGGTTAATTGTCGGTATCCTATTTAATCCCTCAGGTAAAATAACGTTCATTCCTACAGGTCTATACTCGATTTGTGCGGATAAAGCAAGATCAATAAACTCGCTCACTGGCGCAGGTGGCCAGCCCCACTAAACAACAGTTATCAAATTATAGAAAAAATTAATTTCCGATTCCCTCCTCGTATAAATTAGCTTTCACGTCAGCTTTTAACTTAGTTGGTATTTAATCTCAGTCACGAATTAATCTAAATTACATAGGAAATGAAACATGGCAGAACGGCAAATTACGAACAAGTGTGAATCAAACAAGGACGATGAACCAGCTGATTTCCGCTTATCAGCAATATTGCTGTGGTCAGGACGTCCTATTAACGGCCTTTTGAAAACGCATGCAAGGCAATGCTCACGTTACCAGTAAGTTTCTCTCTCTCTCTTTCTCTCTCTCTCTCTCTCTCTCTCTCTCTCTCTCTCTCTCTCTCTCTCTCTCTCTCTCTCTCGTGTGTGGTGACGAGATCTTTTTTTAGCCTTCTTGCACGCAGAGAATTTGGACTCGAATTCTGGGTTAGGATGGCATGGTACTGGCACATTCTATTCCATTATACCCACACAAGCAGTGAATATCCACTTAGTATTCAGTTGACTATAGTTCTTCAGAAACCGGCAGTGCAATCAACCACTGAGGAGAGAGAGAGAGAGAAACTTTTGACTAATAAATCAGTCTTTCATTGTTTTTAACCGGAATTATCTCGATGGAGAGAACATCTGCTATATATAAAATATTTTAGGTACTGATCGTTAATTACATAGTGAACTAATAAAGTAATTTCTCTTATGGCGAGTTGTCGCCTCGCACTAAAATTTTAAACTATGTTGAAGCCATACATGGTAAATATCTGGAAATGCTATCTCTGTACCCGGTAATAAAGTCACAGGAAAAAAAGTACACGTAACGAGAAAAAAGTCACATTCATTTATGGTGACCGGTAATAAAGTCACAGGAAAAAAGTACACGTAACAGGAAAAAGTCACATTCATTTATGGTGACCGGTAATAAAGTCACAGGGAAAAACTCATAACATTTTTAGGGGCCTTTGTCTTTATGGTATTTCCAGTCTTGTTTATGTTTTTACGGTAATCCCCAACGGGCTTGTACCAAACACGCCGAGAAGGTGGATACTTACCGAGTTAAAACAAAACAAAAATCCCCAACGGGCTTGTACTATACACCCCGCGAAGGTGGATACATGGATACATACCGGGTTAAAAGTTACCCTTCGTGTTCACTATCTAGGAAAGATTAATGTGACTTTTTTTTTCCTGTGACTTTTTCACTTGTGACATTTTTACCTGGATTCACCAGTACTGCGTAGTTCGGTTATCTTCCATAGGGCTTATTGCGATGGTGATTTTTTTTTTTTTCTGATCGCAATAAAAGTGCGATGCGCGGGTTACAGTTGACAAAATAGGAAAAGCAAGCTTTCGAGAGAAAATGGGATAACATCTCACAGGTAAACGGAGCTTAATAGAATTTGTTTATCCTTAATTTTTTGCGTCTCATAGTGTTCAGCATATCGTGGCACATAAATTTAGTGGCAATTTAATCTTGATAGCAGAGTATCATTGACATGTACATTGCACACGATACAAGGTAAGAAGGATCTGATGGTTAGTAAAAATGCATAGTAGTGCGTAGGCCTATAGTTATCTAGACCTTGATGAATCAACCAGTCTCGTCTTTTAAAAAGCATGTTCCTGTGATGCACGAGGACGCCTGCTGTGTTTTGTCAGTCGTTAAGAATTATCTGCAGTATGTATGTAGGGTTGTATGATACGGTCTATGCTATCTTTTTTTCAGTTTTAGACATCAGAGGCATTGTAAGAGTTTAATAAAATGCATACCAACATATTTGGTTTCTCAACGAAATTCCGAAACGTCACTCTTATAGGAGAACCATTCAGGGGGACGTAAATAAAACATAGAAAAGAATAGCTGAGAATTTTTTTTTCCGGTAGCAAACCCTTTCTGTATCAACATGTCACATTCTTAGCATATTATTGTATTATTGTGACACGAAAGTGCAATGGCGACAGCAGTTTTGAAATAGCAACTTCATTCATCATATAAGCCACATCATATAAAGTAATAACGAGGTTGTCCCTTGTTGAAAAGGTTAACTAGCAAGATGTGTAGTTATAGGTTTTGTCAACAAATTTGTCTTTTAAACATGTTTGCGTGAAAGTGTTGTGGAATGACAACCAAATCCTAGAAAATCCTAATATCTATCTATCTATCTATCTATCTATCTATACACACACACACACACACACACACACACACACACACACACACACACACACACACACATATATATATATATTATATATATAATATATATAGATATATATATAATATATTATTATATATACTATAAATATTAACAAACCTTGGCTTAATGTTTTCATCGAACCACAAGTCATAGATTGGTAATAGCAACAAATTGAATTTTGGTAGCCTGGGTTAGACCTATAGATATATGCTCTCAAATTCATTTGGTGAGATGCTACATCATTTAACCATGCTTTAAGTACAAATTGTTTTCGAATACATATAAAAATAATTTCTTAATGGTAAAAGTTATCGAACCATCACGTACGGCAAGGAAAAAGTAGCCTTTAAGAATGATAATTAGGAAAAGAATCTTAACTGAGCAAGTGCTAGGTCTGTGCTTACGGATTCTGCGTGTAATTTTATCGTCACTTTTTCCAAATAAGTCAAAATCACTTTCCGGCATTCTTTACTTGACTATTCTTTCTCAGTATCGTTCTAAAGCCAAAACCTTAGAATGAAAAGAAATGACTGTTAGCTTTTTCTTTCGTCGGGTTTATTTACAAATATTTGAGACTATGTGTGAAGATTATGTTGCAAAATTCTTTACTTCAAATACAATAAACAACAGAACAAAAATATTCCGAACTATATTTTACTGTGATGGTTACTTTACCTATAAAAATTATATATTCTGATAATAATTAATTACTCGGTAGGGGATTAGTGCCGTCAGTGCACTTCACAGGGTGCACTGTAGCCATTACCAAGGCTGCAGTCCCTTTCATTCCTCTTATTATTCTTCCATTCATATTCTCTTTCTTCCTGCTTACTGTACACCTCCTAACAATTGTTTCATAGCGCAACTCGAGGTTTTCCTAATGTTACACCCATAGATATATATATCTGTGTTACACCTTTCAAGCCTGTCTACTCTCAGTTTACCTTCCAGCACTGAATTACTTCATAGGTCCCAGCGCTTGGCCTTTAGCCTAAACTCTGTATTCCATTCTAATGATAATTTAACAAGAGGGGTGGAAAGCAAAGCTGCCGTAGTGCTTCGTTCTACAGTATAATGCCATGAACTGGACCTGTATTTTCAATATGGCGACCGGAAGTCATACGCTCGGCGTATAACTCTATGTTATTGACGATCTATGGACTATGGCTGAAGCAAAGTGAAGGTATTAGCCTGTTGTCAGTGGGCAGGAGAGGAGAAGTCTCAAACTTTTCGTAATTTGATGGTTTGGCCTACCATAATTATCCGTATTACGCCAGTGATATGCCAGAAATAATGCGTCTATTCATCTAACAAAGTGATTAAGATTTTTATCGATGTGTAATCGTCTTTCAAAAGGTTTTGAAAGTGAACGTAGGTGTAGCCTAGGCTGGTAACCTCTTCAAGTTCTACCTACTTTTTAGTATGAGAATGTAGTCCAGGATTTTTTCCGAGATTTACTGCTAAGATAAGGAAACATTACAACACTTCTCATGTACATGACTAACTGATTGTTAGCCATTTGTGTTTTCCAATCTTGCAGAATAGATTAAGGGGGAATAAGGTCAGGTCAAGCTATGGATTGGTTCTGCTAGTATCCATAGTACTATTCTTGCTAGTAAACAACCCAGGTAGCCTAATATAATCTTAGCCTAGATTATTGGTAATCCCACTGTCGTCCACATTATTCGTCGTAGGTAAATGAAACAATGGATCCTGATCTCGGGACATCACAAATAAAAGATCACGAGTAGCCTCAGGTCTAGCAGGGAGCCAAGGCCAAATTGTATATGTAGGCCTAAGGGTACAACGAATGGTAGTCTTCACATTGTTGGGTCACAGGTTGTACATTTTTTTGTGGGGGTTGGAGATGTGTCGAAACTGATGTCAGTTAAACAGGTAGACATTTTAAGGAAGGTGGTTCACGAATTCCTTTACTTCGAAGGCTAAGTCCAATTAAAACCGGTCTTGTTGATATTTCGGTTAGCGGAAAGGCAAGCATGGGGTCACTTTGGATTTGCTTCTTTCTAATGATCAGAATCGGCATTAAGATTATTTATTTATCTTATAGGAATGCATTTGTTAGCAGTAGTATAATACTGCCATCAAATGCCTATGAAAAAGACAATGAGCACAGTAAAACTGAGAGAGAGAGAGAGAGAGGGAGCTTTCATCAGGACAAGTTAGATTGCCTTTACCAGTTTGGCCAAAGGGGTTGTGGAATATATGCAGCAAAACGTTGTATCTAATTTTCCAAAAGTGTTGATGGCTAGTGAAATTATTGACTAATTTGACTCAACAGTTTTGCATATTTTATAGGTTTTAGCCTATTTTACAATAACATTGGAATGCTTAAAACTCGTAATAATTAACTAAATCAAGAATCAAGTTGATACAAAATTCAGGTTCTTAATTTCAATGTAAATAAATAATACTTTAATTGTACCACCAGTTTTCTTGACACCAATTCCCATTCCTGGCATCTTTTAGCACTTAGCCGCTTAGATTCGGTTCATATCGCCAATATTAACTCGCGCAAATATTAATCATTGCAAATTCTGGAAGAATCACAAATTGGCGCAAATATTAAATATCGCAAATTCTGGAAAATTAACAAAGGGGATCTTGTGAAATTGTCTTAGAGCAGGGAAAATCTATGTTAATTTTTTCAGTGAAAATTCACGAGACTTATTTAACGTGCCCAAATGTGTCAAGAGTATCTTGATTTCGTTCTTAACGTGAATGTTTTGCATTATAGTGTTACAAGCGGAATATATAAGTATAGTGCAAATGTTTATGTAATTGTCTGTTGAGAGATGAAAGTGTCTGCAAAGAACCAGGTTTGGATCATGGGTTAAGATTTGTATCTTGATTTTTTTAAAAGTATCTTTAAAAAGCATTATTCTTGTGTGGAATATTTCCTTTGCACTTAGTACAGTGTATTCGGTTTCGCGATAGTGAAATTGTGGATTGGCAATTGTTAGCCACAGTAGTAAAACTTCCCCTCAAATAGAACCTGGTCCAAGGAACAGCGCATCCAACTACGTAATGATTTAAGAACATGTTCTTATTGATTTTTATTTTAGCTGTCGGGAAATTGATGCCGCTTGAAACCATTTTTCCCGTTTTGTAAGCTAGTTTATTGTAATTGTTTACTTTTAGCTCACCTGGCCTGAACTTTGGGGCGTTTCATATAGTTTTTTTTTTCGTCGTTCTTTGTGTATTTTGGTCATAGAGGTAGAAATGGTTGTAAAAGTACGTAAAGAAAATCCACAAGTGATATCAGGGTGACATGAAAATAAGGAATATTATGCAGAAGGAAAATGCGTTGTAAAGTTAAGTTGATTGTTGTCAAAAACTCATAATTCCCAAATAAAAGAGGTTAAGTTACAGATGCGGTTATTTTTATTCAAGTTGTCGCTTTTTCTTCAACGCGTGCTCATGAGTACAACGTTTTTAGATATCAAAGCCAAATATGAAGAATTCTTTCCACTTTGTGTCTAAAGGAATTTTCTGCTCCGATGTTTTGCAAATGGCTGGAGCGTGCAGCCGTCACTTTGACTTGCTCATCTTATTTGATGCGTCATGAGCAACTCGGAGTCGGAGCAAGCTTTGTCTGCCTCACAATTTCCCGCCAAAGAATTGTCTGGTTACTGGAGCCATCTGTGTCGTGGTGTGACGTAACAACTCGATTCAGACGAAGAGCGCATCGGATTTTCTTTATACTGCAGTACAGGTAACGGGATTCAACTCATTCAAGTGATCCTTGATCCATAATAAAGGATGTCTTGGAAGGGAAAAAATTGCAAGCAATATCGGATTGTTTTTGATTAGGGTAAAAGCAATAAACCAATATGAGGGACGGGAGAACTTTTACCGCCTTCCTAAATGATTATCCGTTAGCTACAAGGATATTTTGGTTTCTTAGATATTCAGATTACAAGGCTATGAAAATTATAATACCAATCATGGGCGTACATTGTTTACATTTTACTATTGTGTTTAAACATAGACTCATGTATTTTAGTTTTTTTAAGTATTTTAGTTTTTTAATGACTGACCCAACCGTGTTTTGCTATGCTCTATGGGCATAGCTCCTTTTTCCATAGGGAAATAAGAAAGCAAATTTTGGCAACTGCTTGCTAAATTTTATTAGACATTGTTAGCAAGGAGCCACTATTCAGTCGAAACGATCAATTCATTTAGCCTTTCTGAGTAACCTTGATGAAATTGTGATTGTGACGTTATGCATGCCATGACTTTCTCTCTCTCTCTCTCTCTCTCTCTCTCTCTCTCTCTCTCTCTCTCTCTCTCCATATAGCCAATACTTGCAAATAGAATATGCATAGGCATGGATTCGAAAGCTATATGTGAAGGTTACAACCGAATATGAAGTGGAGTTTTTCACTTCAGTTAGGGTCCAATCAATGTGGGTACGCGTTAGAAAGAGAGGAGTTAGGGAGTACCTCTCTCTCTCTCTCTCTCTCTCTCTCTCTCTCTCTCTCTCTCTCTCTCTCTCTCTCTCTCTCTCTCGTTGAAAGTGAATTGTAGATTTTGATGTCTACCGGTTGTTTCCTAATCTAGGAGTAGCTTCTATCAGAAAGTAGTAGTAACACGTACACCGGCCCACGAACACTTACAGACTCACGCATATGCAAATACGTAACCTCAATTTTTCAATTTTCGCAAATATCCAATCTTCGGCTTATTATGAGAATATTGACGCCACTCTCAAATCGAATGAAATATTAGAAAGAGTTAAAACATTCGGGGGAAAAAAAACTTATGGTTTCCGTTCTATCTGAGCACGTGGATGAGGTCGAGAGTGGATGATGGGATTGCTTCCTCATCCATTTATTCTCTTATTCTTATCCCGAGTAATCCCGGGGCATTTTCCACTCAGCTGGAATTTTCCAGGTGGATTTTGCCTTTGATCAGGAACGTTGTGGTTTGTAATTCCTCGATCAGGGATTTGTTTTTTTTTTAAGAATTTTAAAAATTGTTTTCGTTGATTCTGTTCTTGAATCTTAGCGGTTTCTTTGTTTTTATGATTTGTACTCTCTCTCTCTCTCTCTCTCTCTCTCTCTCTCTCTCTCTCTCTCTCTCTCTCTCTCTCTCTCTCTCTCTCTCTCTCTCATTAACGTACTCTTATAAAAAAAGCAAAATCTTCACTTATATTGCGTGATATTAATTTAACTTTGAATTTACTTGAGGTTTCAAGCGATTTTGTATCGTTTTGCAGGAAAATTGACAAAGTTGTAAACGTCTTGCTTTTGAAAGTTTTCATTGGATTTAGTAATGACACGAAGACAGTTCACGAATTTTGGAGAATTTTTTACCTAAAAATTTACTTAACTAATGGTGTCTGTTTTCCAGCAAAGCTTGTAATGCATATAGAGACACTTTTTTAAAAAAAATTTCGACCATAACTGAATCGGTTAGGGCTAGGGGCTTGGGCGAGATCAAGGTCTAGACTAGAGAATAGACCTCGGGCAAGACAGTATCTTTCAAGGTTCAGTTTTCCCGAAAAATCCATTGTGTCTCAGTTGACATATGGCGTGTCGCAGGGAGGTTGTGGAGGACATGATCTTCGCTAAAGAAAAAAAAAAAAAGAAAAAGACCTCCTGGGGACGCAGATATTTATATATAAATATATATGCGCGCGTTTGTTTGTGCGTGCGTGTTTGTGTCATAAACGCTATGTATATGAAATACGTGTTATGCATGACTAAATTCTTACATTTAATGTCGTCTTGTTTTTGTGCTGAAGAGAGAGAGAGAGAGAGAGGCTAAGCTAATCACTCGAAGCAAAGTTGACTTCATCTCAGAATCGACGATTAGAAAACAACCAAGCTACATCGAATGTAATTCCAGCAGAATTTGGTAACAAGGTTTGAAATTTCGTTCTGGAATAATTCTTTTCAACGTGAAAAACTCCGAAGGTATTCGAGTAACGAATCCTTTTAGGAATTCTGTGCTTCGGATCTGATTAGATGCGACTTTCTATGTCATTTCCGTATTCTGAATAGATTAGGCCTATAGGCCTAAAGAAGCTTGAAGGAGTTCTGTTTTCACTTGGAGATAGGTTTGCATCAGTGTTATTTGTAATGTTTTTGTTTTTAAATGTAAGGGGAAAACTCCACTTCAGTCATTTCCACTCGGAAGTAGGCCTACGCTCGCTTCAAGCTTCATAAGTCAAGTTGTTGTACAGTGCCGATGATGCTATAGAATCTATAGCATCATTCAAGCCCGATGAAGTAGCCTAAGCATCGCTTTTTGTGACGAAGTTGCTAGACTTGTATTCATACCCTTATGGATTTCTCCAGCAGCTTATGTGCTTTTGGAGAAATTTCCCTTGATATTTATCTAAATTCAAACTTTTCACTTCAAGGACCAAGAACACTTTTGTGACGGTTATTTTTTAAGGAAAGATTTCCTTTTCGTAATTTATAATTTCACGTCACACTTCTTATTTATCAATTACCTTTTATATGATATTCTTAAGGAATGAACTTAATTCACACTAATTCATTTGCTGGAGATCCTTTCCCGTTGTTAGAAAACGGCTAACGTGGCTACGAGGAAAGAAGGGGTAACTACAGTAGGTCTAGTTCGGTTACGTCAACCTTTTCTTTGGTTGTAAAGATACAGTGAATCCGGGTTGTGAGAGAATAAGTTTGATTACGTGCATCGGAAAGCGTTAATTTAGTTGTTATATTCATGCATGGAAATACAATTTATTTATATATTATTACCTAAGTACATATAGTGTCTTATGTGCAGGTACATTAAATCATATATAGAATTAGACTAATAATAATAAATTATATTCTTTTACTGTAAGTAGGCGTTTGTAATTGTGTTTACCTTTCGCATCTTTCTATCATGAGTAAAAGATTTTTCATAATATGGTATATGTAACTCATAATTTAGGAATTACTAAAGAATATAAGGTCATCATTTATTTCAAATACTAGAATATGAATGAATCCATTAGCATAATTTCTTACTAAAATTCCCATTCTTATTTATTCAATTTTAATTTGAGTGTCTCTACTGAAAAAAAAAGCAGGGCATGAACATTATGAATTCAATGCTTTTACTCATCCGCTCTGTGTATATTATATATATATATATATATATATATTATATATATATATATATATATATATATGTATATATATATATATATATATTATATATATATATATATATATATTTACCACTCATTTTTTAACCCTGTGCTAAGCAAAAAAAAAAAAAAAAAAGTTTTTCGCTCTCATCCGTTCCCCCTCACCCTACACCGTCAACCCTTCCCCCCCCCCCCTCTCTCTAATTTGCCCTACTGTAAATAGAATCGGCATTTTCATTGGCTTCTAATCCACCTATATTTAATCTAAGCCTCTATGACATGACGGTACGAAAATTGAATGGATAGTACCGGCAAGCGATCCTATACAACTATTTACTGATTGTATATTAGTCTAAAGAACAGTATATTACTGTTTATGTATTTGTCATTGATTGTGTGTATTTTAAAATGAGTCATTGTTTATACATGACGATTTTGTAGTTTGATTCGGGGACGATATTTAGTCCTCTTTAAGAAATTTTTTTTTTATGAGAATATGACGTATAAAAAATTATGAGAATATGACGTATTCCATATTATTAAGAAGCCCTCTTTTGTAGTAGTCACGGTAATGCAGTGATGTCATGTCTGGTAAACTTGATAATTACCGCTAATCGTATATGAAAGGGATAGTTAAAAACTGAAGAACAAAGACTTCCTGCTGACGCCACGGTGTTTGTATCAGTTTCACAAGGTCCGTTGCAAGTTTCAGTAATGGCTACAGTGGTTTACTTGTGTGCGTGTGTCTTGTCTATAAAATAAACTCTGTTTTTTTTCCATCTGTCCATCCGGCTGTGGTGTTTGCGCTTAGTAACACTGCGTCCCGGGCTTTAAATAATATCCTATTTCGAATATTAACGGTGTAATTCGCATACAGTAAATTATTAAAACACTTTTCAGTTGCAAATGTACAGCCGGATATCCTTTTATTTCCCTAAAACTTAGACATAGCGTAACTATTTAAAGCCTGGGACGCAGTGTTACCATGCGAAAACACCACAGGTGGATGGACAGATGAAAAAAACCGAGTATAGTGGATGTATGTATCAAAATCAGCAGTAAATTGAAGTTTATTTTAAGAAATTAACGCCAAAATCAGAAATCAATTAATTTTCATTTGTGTTAAAACAATAATGCTCAAGGCGTTAATTTGAATATTTTCTCTTCCCCCAAGAACCCGTCTCAAAAATGCACCCGGAGACACCATGTCGCCCCCCTCAACCCCCCCCCCCCACCCCCCCCCCCCCGAACCCAGCCCCTCCCTCGTGGGCTGAGGAAATAGGCAAAGTTTCGGAGGAAAAACAAGTTCAAGTCCCACTCGAAGCTCTCTCTCGACTCTTGTCTGGATGGACTGGCAATGAAGAGACATTTCTCATTAAGACTTGAACCTTGGCGACACGAAAGGTATCTTTCTTCCTGTTTAGCTGAGAGAGAGAGCCGGATTGCGTAGGATATGGCTTTTCTTCATTTTGGTTCGAAGGATGTGTTTACTTCTTTTATGAAATCTTGCTATTGCAGTATTATTAGGTTGTATGCACCTTAGCTTGTGTGTTCGTCTGAATATTTCGTTGCTTGGCAGTTTATCGGATCGAGATTATTTCCAGAAGGTTCACATATATTTCATTGTGATCCTTGGACCGAAGTCCGAGGTATACGAATAGGCCTAGGACAGGTCCAGTTAGTCGGCCTTTTGTTTTCTCTACGATGAATTTGTTTGGCTTATATAAGCTATCGTTAATACCTCTCAACAAATCATTCTTGATCTGGACGAAATTCAGATGTTGGGAGAAGAAAGAGTTGATTTTATTTTGGGAATGTCCGGAACTGGTACTAAAGTAGGACCAAAATCGATTGGTAGGTCGGAGCTAAAACAGATGAATACAACTCTGCCAAATTTCACTTCGGAGAACATTTTGTTTGCGTTTATCTTGGGGGCAGTTCTTCTACCTGGCCTTGACTCTTACATCCGAGAGGCTAATGATTAGGACCAAATCCCGGTCCTCCGTAGGGGGTTAGTGCCGTCAGTGGACCTCATGTGGTGCACTCTGTAGGTATTACTAAGATTCTTTGCAGCGTGCCTTCGGCTCCTAACTGCAACTACTTTCGCTCCTTTTACTTGATCTCCCTTCATATTCTCTTTCTTTATCTTACTTTCCACCCTCTCCTAATACTTGATTCAGAGTGCAACTGCGAGGTTTTCCTCCTATTACACCTTTCAAGTCTTTTTCTGTCAATTTCCATTTCAGCGCTGAATGACCTCGTAGGTCCCAGTGTTTGGCCTTTGGCCTGAATTCTATATTCAACTCAAATCCTGGTCGTGGCATCTTATTATATATAAAATACATAGTATAAATATACTGAGAGAGAGTTTTAATGTTCACTGTATAATAAAAAATACATATATTCTGTTATTTGAGTATCATTTGTAAGTGTGTTACGCATATACTACATTAAGTATATACAACAAGAATATTATCTTTTTATTTTTGATATGTAAGGTAAGGTCAATAATATATAATGTTCTATTTTGTATATATTTCAAATACAACCCAAATATGGTTCTTTCACTCACTGTTGTTGCAGCCGTCACACGCTCCATCAATCCTGCTGTCAATACTTAGTTAAAAACATTGTAGACGATTTCCTTTGCCATGGCGCTTAAAAAAGAGCTTAAAGGGACTCTCCAGTACCCACTGTCCTCTATGGTTAGGTCAAGGTCGTTAAATGAGATTAGAAGACTCCTTGACCATACAGTACATTTAGCATAGGTCTTCAAAAACCATGCCTCGTTTACGACGAAAAGTAATAATTTCTCAGAAAATCTGTATAGGAGTCGTTCAAAATCCTAGTTCAATATAATTTATATACCATGAATTTTGTACATTCATCACCACTGTATTAATCTACTTTAGCTCCACCCTGCCACACGATTTTGGTTGTACTTTTCTTTTTAGCACCAGTGTCCAGATTGAATAAGGCGCCAAGCCTGTATTTATGATTTTTAATAGTTTGCCCTGTAAGTGGAGAAGAAAACGACCAACTCTGAAACTTCTTAAAGGAAAATGAAACTACTTTTCAAGGTTTTTTGTGTGTTTTTCGCAATGTTCTGCTTCAGTAACAATATAATGCACATTTTTTCGGACAAGTCGATATGGAGTAGTTAATTCATAATACTCTGGAATACAGGAAAGGATATTATTGAGGTAGAATACATTATGCTGCAGCTATACATACACACCACACACCCAACCCGCACACACACACACACACACACACACACACACACATATATACATATATATATATACACATATATATATTATATATATATATATATATCTATATATATATATATATATATATATATATATTATAATTATAATATATATTATAAAATATTATCAGCAGAAGCCACAGGGAAAATTTTAAAAAAGAAAAGACACAGTGCCACTAGTTTTTACGTTTTGGATTACTTTGTCCCCCGAAGATGTGTTAAATACACGAAAGTATTTGGCAATGTCTTTTCTTTTTTAAAATTTTCCCTGTGGCTTCTGCTGGTAAACAAAATCACATGCTTACTTTTCTGATTTCATAGTATACATACACACACACACACACACACACACACACATATATATATATATATATATATATATATATATATATATATATATATATATGCACTGATTGTTTGATTTACTGTAACCGATCGTTGCACAAACTTACAGACCACCCTCACCCCAGTGTTAACGAAGCCGTAAACCTTAGCAATCTGTTGTTAGTGGCATGGAGGCAAAATGAGATCCTGATAAATACACTATATGCAGCTACATCTAGGGATGCATCGGTACCAAATTTTTGGCCGATACCGATACCTGCTACCTCCATATTACTGTTATTTATAAGAATATATACTGTTACTAAAATAATTCTTGTTCTCTGGTATATTAAAGATTCAAAAGTTGAATGGTCATATAATAGGGTTATATAAACAAAGCCACAAAAACTATTTAGTATTTAAAACCTTTATTACTGGATACAGTTTGGCTTATATT
>NC_087220.1:42701205-42713705 GCF_015104395.2 Macrobrachium nipponense | reverse complement strand
CTTTCTCACACTCTTTATGAGGAGACGCTATGCACGTGTCTCTTTGGAGGTAAAAAGAGAAGGGAGCGGCTTGGTTCTTAATTTCCCGTTGATCCTTAGTACATATATTAACCGTGTATGTATCCACCTTTGTTAAAGTCCACGATAAATTGATGCTTAGTCAAGTAGACGAGCGCACGAAGAAATGGGTGCATAGAATACTTTAATCCCCGAGGGACAAGTACTAAACACGGCGGCGTCCCAACGAGCTTCCGCCATGCCTTAGTACTATGGCACCTCGGTGTAGGTGACAAAGGTGGACACATACCGTGTTAATACCCTTGGGACATTCTGTTTCCGTCTGTCTCTCAGTTTTTGTTTCTGCCACTGCTGTCTGTGTCGCTTTGTCTTCTGGCAAGATGGCTGTTTGGCTGTCTCTCAGTGGAACACGTAAGTCTTTCAGTTAGGGTGATTGAAACCACTCCATCTGGTTCTCTGTGGTGCTTTGTAGCGCGGTCTGCCCCTTGTAGGAACTTCATTTGTTTACCAATTTTTGGGATATATATATATATATATATATATATATATATATTAAAATTAAAATTAATGAAGTAATAAAGCAAAATAAAATAACATTACACAATTGCAAGACGTAATAACCTAAACCCCCAGCAAAATCCTAAAATAAAATATAGAGAAATACTCGAGTGTTTGTTGTCAAAGAAAGCAGAAAAAAGCGTGTTGTATGCATGTAATTATATATATATATATATATATATATATATATATATATATACATATATATATATAAATTAATAAAAGGAGCCCATAAAATCGCCAAAATATAGAGAGAAAATACTATATTTCAGAGACTGTTGTCTCCCCCTTCAGGTAGATGAATGAGAAAAGGTACAGAAAAGGTGGTACCTATTTATACAGAGATCCATCCTCTTAAGCGTTGGTTGAATGAAAACTTTATCAATGACATCTGTGTCCCATGTGCCCTTTGAGATGTTCATTACACATAATTCAACTAACTTTGTTATTTTGTCAAGCGCCAATGGGAAATTATCTGAATAGGGTGCTAATTTTTCCCTCAAAAACTGAAGAACGTCCTGGTACTTTAGTGAACAGGGAATCTACGTCACGGCTTAAAAGTTTTATGTTTTGAAGTGGTATAAGTACTTCTCTGAATTTGTGACAAAAATCTTCCGAATTTTTAATGTGACTGGGAGAAAAAGTGCTTAAAAAGGGGAAAGGAGGCCACAACCATTTGGAAATTTTGTAATTGAAAGCTCCGGCATATGAAACGATGGGTCTGAAATACATTCAATTACAAAATTTCCAAATGGTTAGCTGGCCTCCTTTCCCCCTTTTAGGCACCTTTTCTCCCAGTCACATTAAACATTCGGAAGATTTTTGTCACAAATTCAGAGAAGCACTTATACCACTTCACAACATGAAACTTTTAAGCCTTGACGTAGATTCCCTGTTCACAAAAGTACCAGTACAGGACGTTCTTCAGTTTTTGAGGGAAAAATTATCCCCCTATTCAGATCATTTCCCATTGGCGCTTGACAAAATAACAAAGTTGGTTGAATTATGTGTATCTTATTACGTATTTTCATTCGGGGAATCATTCTATTAAAAAAATTCGGGTGTAGTATGGGTAGTCCTTTAAGTCCTGTTTTAGCCAATCTGTACATGGAATACTTTGAAACTACAGTAATAAATGCAATAAAACCCAAATACATGCTGTGGATGAGATATGTAGATGATATTCTAACATTTTGGGACAATAGATGGGGCAATTTTAATGAATTCCTTTCAAAATTAAACGTATTAGTGCCCAGAATCAAATTTAAAGTTGAATGGGAAACTAACCACGAAATTCCTTTTCTTGATGTTTTAATAATCAGAGAAACAACAGAATACAAATTTACCATATACATATCAAGATAGGCGTAGCCACCAACCTATTCATAAGAGCCTTACGAATTTTTTCCCCAGATTTCCTGGAAAAAGAATTTTAACTAATTCGTAAGCAGCTTTCGTCTTTAAGGTATCCTGACCATATAATTGAGAAAGCAATTCACAAAGCAAACATAATTTTTGACTGACCCCCTCAAGACAAAAAAAGGAGAGACACCCAACAATAAAATAAAAATTCCACACCTAGACAGGATTAAGATGGTGGCCCAGACTCTCGGAAAATCTAACCCTTTTGCATTTACTTACCCAAAAACATTAGCAAAATCAATGATTAACGTCCAACAAAAGACATCCCCCAAGGACACAGCCGTTTACGAATGGACTGTGACCAATCTTACATCGGATTTACTGGAAAATCACTTCCCCAGAGATTAATACAACATAAACGGTAAGTTAGGTACAGACAACAGAACTCAGCTATTTTCAACCATATAAATGAACATAACCACAGAATAAACTGGAATTTGTCACGTATAATATATAGCAGCAACTGCTGGTACAAAAGTCAGATGATGGAATCGGCCTTGATTAAACAGAGGTAATGAACATCTCAAAGGGCGCATGGGACGCAGATGCCATTGACAAAGTTTTCATTCAACCAACGCTTAAGAGGATTAAAGGAAGATTATCAGCGGGAGTCACCAAAATTGGCTTACCTGTGGATGGATCTCTGTATAAATACCCCCTTTTCTGTAACTTTTCTTATTCATCTACCTGAAGGGGGAGACAGCAGTCTCTGAAATATAGTATTTTCTCTCTATATTTTGGCGTTTTTATGGGCTCCTTTTACTAGATGGAATTCTGTTGTAACAGAACATTTTTACCAGACATATATATATATATTATATATATATATATATATATATATATATATATATATATATATATATAATGCTTCCATGGCACCTGTGGTCTTTTTAACTGATTTTATGGAAGTCTACACACGAATGTTAACTGCGGAATGAAACCCTATGGTTTGCCCCCACCCCTCACCTGCACACCAAAATAAATCTTTCTGACAGCCTCGTATCAAGTTAGTTATTCTAACGAAAAGCGCTGAGCATTGTTGTTTTTGCCATTCAAGTCTTACTCGACCTTCGTTCGTCCCTGTTGGGGGTTGGTGACAACAGTGCACCTCAAGTGGTGCACTTTAGGCATTACTTAAAGGTCTTTGCAGCGTCCCCTCAGCCCCTAGCTGCAAATCCTTTGATTCCTTTTACTGTGCTTCCGTGCTTATTCTGTTTCTTCAGTCTGACTTTCCATCCTCATTAACAGTTGTTTCATAGTGCAACTGCGAGATTTTCCCTTCTGTTACGCCTGTCAAACCTTACTGTCCCAGCACTTGGCCTTTGGTTTATTTGTTTGTTTGTATGGTGTTTTTACGTTGCATGGAAGTAGTCGTTATTCAGCAACGGGACAAACGGCTTTACGTAAGACTTCCGAACCACGTCGAGAGTGAACTTCTATCACCAGAAATACACATCTCTAACCCCCTCAATGGAATGCCCGAGAATCGAACTCGCGGCCACCGAGGTGGCAGGTCAAGACCATACCGATCACGCCACTGAGGTGCCTCTGGTCTAATTTCTATTCTGTTCTCACTTCTTGCTTTGACGCTAAAAATAGACAATGTTTTTGGATGTGTTGGAGCAGATAACCATTAGGTTATCCCAGGCTTGATGAAAACAATAACTAGGAGAGAAAGGAAGGGTGCTCAACTCTGAGAGAAGGGGAAACCAACCTCTTGAAAAGTTAAGTATATCTTAGTTTTACCAGACCACTGAGCTGATTAACAGCTCTCCTAGGGCTGGCCCGAAGGATTAGATATTTTTTCACGTGGCTAGGAACCAATTGGCCACCTCTTGAGAGATGGAGTCTGTCAAGAGAGAACTCCAAAGTTAGTGTAGCAAAGGGGAGAGAACGTCACTCAACAGAGCTGCCCTCAAAAGGCAAAACGCATCAACTCCAAAATCTTAGTTTTGAGAAAATCAATGATAAAGGTTTGATTCATCATAATTCTTTTGCTAATTTTATCTGCATATTGTAATTTGGTCAACATATGGGTTAACCTTAGTAGGAGTATTTTATTGCATTAAATTTCACAAAATTTTTTAACTAATACCCAAATTCGCTGTCCAAAGCAGACTAACTTTGTCCTAGTGTGGATATGATGCGTTCTGCTCTGAAAACCTTGCCCACTATGTTATTAGATAATTACGTGATGTGTATTTTTCTCATGTTTTAGTGATGAAATTTAATATATGGCATTTAAAGGTAAGGCTCTGACTTGGTTATTAAAACAAAAATATTGGACTCTGGTAAAGAATATTTATTATTTATTGAACAAAAATTCATATCTTTTTCAATATGAGGCAAGAGAAAAAAAATTGAATAACTTTGAAATAAAACTAATAAACTTCAGTTTTGCACAATGCATTTTATAGAAAATTAATCCAAAATTAGATTTACTTGAATGCTACAGTCTGACTTGGCATTCTTAGATTATTCCTAAAAAATTTCCTTTTCAAAAACTCAAAGAAATAACACTCAAAATGATTGCAGTATTAGTAATAAGAAAAAAATTATGACACCTTACTTTTCTGGAAATTAACCTGAAAATTAACCTGTAATTTTGGATCTCAAGGAAAAACAGTCTAATTTTATTTCAGATCAACATATATGACTCTTCAGCAAATCTTCGCTCCTAGAGTTTTCGGGCATATTTATCCAGAATCCTCTTCTGGTTTTAGGCATTTTGCATACAAGCTTCTCCACAATGTTTTTCTTCTTCACTGAAGATAAACCCCTGGGACAATTATCCAGGGGAGTCTTAAGGAGTTCACTTGATAGTTCAACAGTTTTTTTGATGAAGTTGCAAAATTGATAATTATCCATGCTGAAAGTTGTCTTGTAATGAAATCCTATTGCCCCTTTCTCAAACTTGACGTCTACAAGAGTTTCTAAGTATGGTATGTCTGTTTCTTCTTGTGACCTTGGTCTTCTCTGTTTATTGCTTGCTGGTATCTTGAAAAAGAAATCCTTCTTGTTGATATCAAGGGTTTCTAGTCGCTTGACAGAGTTTTGAATTACCATTTTCAGGTCTTCATAATCGTATATATCTCCTTGTCTCCTCAGGGACTTTTCAATATGGCCATGTATACCATGGCAGCCATGAATGTGTGGCCTGCGGTTAAATGTTTAAAATTTATGCTATTAACTTCATTATCAGAGTTGACAAGAATTACCATGGCATTATATAAGCTCCAATTTTTGTTCTGTGCTGCACAATTATCTGTCCAGAATACAGTCATTTCCATCTCTTTCCTTCTGGATAAGAGACAGATATGCATTATTTCTATGTTCTTTGTTTCTTCCTGCAGTTGATTCATCCCAGAGTACTGCATAATGTTTGTCTTTTGCTGTAGCCGTCTTCCCTTCCTTCGATTCTTTTCCCTTTATGCTGGCAAAAGTTTCATTGAAAACTATAAGGCGAGGAGTGAATATACAACTCTTTAGGCCGTTAATCATTGGCAACAATAGAACTTTCTGTAGATTACAGCATAAACTCTGCTCGTTGAGTTCCATTCTTTTTCTTTGTCTTCATCGTAGGCATTCCGAGCTTCTCGCACCTTAGCAATGTGACTTGCTTGTGAATTATATACACTGTCTGTAATTTCATCCTCTTGAAGGTTTTTGTAAACAGCACATACATCACAGATGTCTTCCTTAGGCTCACCAAATCCAATGTTTTCTTTCTTAAACACTGCATAGTATGTGCTGTATGTGCAATCATATTCTGGATTGTGTGACTTGAAATCTTCAAACATTTCTCTCAAGTTTGTTTCTGATGAAATGTGCCTTCTGTTTGGGGCATACTCCCTCCTGTAGTGAGATACTTGAGGATTGTACTTCTCTATATGTTTTATAATAACAGAGTGATCTGTCTTATTTGCTGGGATATGCCGGCCTCTTTTGTCAGACTGTACTTTGTTCATCCTCCCAATAGACTCTTTGGAATTTTTCGGCAGTTCAACAATGACCCTATTACTGCTGTAACCAAGAGTTTGAATAAAGAATGTCTGGTAAACCTTTATTTCATTTCCTGAATTATTGAGAAAGGAATATATAAGGGAGCACGTTTTTTCTGCACTTGCCGATGTTGTTGGTCTTTTTCTTTGGACAGGCATTTTACAAATCCTAGCGAGCAACCATTGTTTTTGTGTGGCATATTGCATATTCCAAAATTCATCATGGATTTTGTATCTCAGCAAAGCGCATCATGTCCATAGTGTAACGCACTATTCTCCATGATATGCTTCTTTCCTTTTCAGGCAAAATGCATCATGTCCATAACATTATGGAGTTGATGCATTCTGGCGCAAAAGAATGGTTGTGATGCATTTTGCCTTCAAATAATGTAGAAAACCAGTGGAGTTGATGCATTTTGCCTGTTTAAAACTCTCTTTACGGGCAAGATAGGCTTAATCTACCTTCAGGATAAGATTGGCCTCTTTTTGCAGATTCCATTGATATAAAAATTTCAAAAATCGCATTTTTGGAGTTGATGCGTTTTGCCTTTTTAGGGCAGAGAGGAAGTTAGTAGCAATCATTTTTGGCTCAAAAGGAACATTGGTCAAAGTGGTACCTGTAGAAAAAAGACAGTGAGGTCGTTTTGGTGAAGAACAGGTTCCTGACACCAGGTGGGTCTAGAGAAGTTCAGAGCAAAACCTGACTTTCACAGTACTACTTATGAGGAAAAGTAAGGTAGGAGTTCACTAAATATGAGAGCTTTATTCCCAATAGTGGCAGTGACTACCCAGTAAATACCAGAGAGTGTTACGTGGATCTCTAAGAATGAATGAGACTATGTATGTCTCCCAGGTGCAGCGCTTAGCCTAAAGTGATTCACAAGATACGTTCACTGTTTATGAGCAGTTGCCATGTCTAAATGAAATAGGTTTGTATTTTCGTTCAAAATACATTTATGAAGTATGGTAGGTGTTTATGGGTACATATATTGCATATATACAACGAGCCATCATAATGTTGTGCATTACTTTGAAGCAATAAACAATGACCATATTGCAGTAAATCTAACACCGTGGATGTTTTGCACTTCGTAACTGAGTTTAAAATTGACTCTGTGTTTGTGCAAGCCTTGCTCTCTTTCTTTGTCAATAAATTTTCCTCGTCATCTCCGTAAGGTGCTGTGTGCAGTACAAACATCTAAGTTCTATTATTAGCCGTCTGGAAGGAGGCTTGAAACTCGAGTCCTTTGTCATTTCTTCCGCCTTGCCTAGTCTCCACAACTCCCCCCCCACCCCTCTCTCTCTCTCTCTCTCTCTCTCTCTCTCTCTCTCTCTCTCTCTCTCTCTCTCTCGCTAGACATTCGCCAATTACTGTTTACAAAATGATTAGCTCAAAATCTATCAATCACAATAACATTATTATTATTATTATTATTATTATTATTATTATTATTATTATTATTATTATTATTATTCTTTTTTGGCAGAATAACTCAGAATCTCGAAATGAAGAAAAATCGTCCCAATGGTGTCCGCAAAGAAAACTTTTAGTTACGATTATGGTTTTATATAGCCTACAATATGCATGTATTACAAGTGGCTAAGAATGAAATGTCAATGTACTATTATTGTTAAGTATTACAAGATATCAACAAAAAAAAGCTATATATTCATTCCTTATCAAAATTCTCAAGTTATGGGGAGGGGGTTGCAAAGGAATATTAGCCTGGAATAACCCGCCCCGGGTGCCAAATACTCTAGGAGCGCCTCTGCATACAGTGACTATTACACGGATTTTATTGGGGTGAAGTTGCTAGTCCCATACCCTGAGATTACAATCAACGGACCTTAAAAATGTGAATGAGCTGAACGCTGCACCACTCAGCGACGGCTAGCCACCACTGTGATTGCACCTTACGCAAGGGAAGAGAGAGAGAGAGAGAGAGAGAGAGAGACATTAAAGCATTTAATCAAATGCTAAGTTGTGTGGGAGACAGAAATAATGAGTTTAAGAATATATTATAGTACTAAATTTTTTTTTACGCAGTTCTATGAGCCAGACTTAAAAATAAAGGAATGAAAGAGCCTTATGGGTTTTTGGCCATAAATTCTGCGTTAATACTACGTCTATAGACCCTATAGACAGACCCTACTGGGTAAGCCTTAGGAGTGTTGGAGATTTATTGCCGTAAACCTAACAAATCAAAGGAGGCTGTCTCGTAGACGTACCCATAGTTTCGACACACACAATATGAAACTACTTCCCAATAATTCTGAACAATTATTTTGGAAAAAAGTTGCTAGTCCAATGTGGTAGATTTTGCAATAAAATAACTATTGTGACATGCTGTTTTCTACTGTGTATCAGCAGTAGAGTTCCGTTAATATATCAGCATTAGAGTTCCGTTAATATACAAAAAATCCCAAGACAAAATTTGTTCGAAAACTGATTTGACATTTCATTAAAATCGGTATTTTAACGATCGTGATGATCCAATTCGCTCACTTCTTCTTCTAGCTGTCTGATTTGTCTTTTCTGTAGCTTAGTATTTCGAGCGTGTGCACGTAATTATTATATAGCCTGTGTTTAAGTCTTGATAATTTTCCATCCGTGCACCAAAATTAGGTTTGAATTTAAAAGGTAACAGAATTAGGAGAGGAAGAGAGGCGTTTTAGAAGGCGTGGATGGAGAGTCGGAATTTGAGTTCGGTTCCAAAGTTCTTCACGGTATCTTTGTAGTCGTGTGAAGTGTGGAGTGCAGTTTCCGTACTTAATATCGTTAATGTTGACTCCGTAAAGTATTGCTTCACTATTTAACACATCTCCCCATTACCTCCTCTGGGGATTCCAGTGAACAGACCATGGCTCCATTATCATGGTAAGTAATAGTATATCTCGATGTTCCTGGTCAGCGCTAACTAGAAATGGTGTTCGTTGCCAATTCAGCCATTTTTCCTTTTTATTGTTTTGGTTTTACTTTTTACCATTGAAAGGATAGTCTCAGAAATAAATAAAAGAATAATTGTGGGCAACGAAAATATTGCTAGACGGAGAACAGAAACCTAATGTCAGTGAGAATGCAATTCACACATTGAAAACATTTTCCCCAGAGAAGGCTGAAGCACAACTGTAAGGTTATTAGTCATAGGGTGCGTCCACACCAGTGACATGTTGCTTGGAGACAAATTGGAAACATTGTGGGGAACACAGTAGGAGACATCCGGATACAAACCTCCTGATATGTATGGGAACATATCTGTCACAATGTTGAGAGACATGTCGGCAATAAGAGTCGACTTGGTGAAACTGTCCACACCATGCAGAGTTCCCAGACGTACGATAATTATCGTACGAGTACGATAATTTGACCCTCTGTACGATAAACGATTATTAATCAAAATACGATAATTTGAAGAGGTTTGGTACGATAATTTGGTCTGATACATCTGGGAACCCTGACACCATGTCTCCAGAATTGGCAGACATGTTGTGTGATGATGCTTTGCTGGCCGCTGCATCATTTGCTGTTGGTCTGTTGATTGGTAAGAGCGAGGTCTCTGACGACATCACCTCGTCCACACCAGGATTGCCAACATGTCGCCCAACAAATCCGTACTAATAATTATGTTTACTACGATGTTTCTCAACGGCTTAACAACTTGTTACCCCACTTGTCAGTCTTAATGTTCCCACCGTGTTTTGACACTGGCGTGGAGGCAGCATGACCGAGTCTTACATTATCGTTGTACGTTAAGTATATCTTAGTTTTACCAGACCA
This sequence comes from Macrobrachium nipponense, assembly GCF_015104395.2. NCBI lineage: Eukaryota > Metazoa > Arthropoda > Malacostraca > Decapoda > Palaemonidae > Macrobrachium > Macrobrachium nipponense. The sequence goes on along the minus strand of NC_087220.1, from coordinate 42,703,928 downwards.
AACTGAGCTGATTAACAGCTCTCCTAGGGCTGGCCCGAAGGATTAGATATTTTTACGTGACTAGGAACCAATTGGTTACCTAGCAACGGGACCTACACAGCTTATTGTGGGATCCGAACCACATTGTGTCGAGAAATGAATTTCTATCACCAGAAATAAATTCCTCTGGTTCCGTGTTGGGCGAGCCGAGAATCGAACTTCGGACCACATTATCGTTGTAAACGAAGTATGTTTCTTGTTTAGTTTACCCCAAATATTCAAGTGGTCATGATTTCCCAAAGATTTATACTTGTGATATGTTAATGAATCAGATATTGGAGGAAAGAATCCTTTAGAAATTATGAAATTATGAAACAATCCCCCCCCTCCCCCCAAAAAAAAAAAAAAAAAAAAAATGGAGCAGACGTGTCTTCAGTCTACCAGTACCAGCTTTCGGCAAACTGATTGACTAAATGAAGTGAATCCGAACGTCTATGGGTAAAGCGTATACTGGAGTTAGAACGGAATCTGATCCACCGGGTCGTATCGATAGGCTGTGGGTCCCTTGAAGGGACATTGACACGTTCAAACGGTTTGTCCAACCCGGTTTGAAAACACGTGTTTGAAATGGAATTTGACTCTGTGATTGGGGTATTGGGTTGTAATCAAGAAGCAGTTTGCATGAGAAATTTGGTCTATTGTTAAAAACCAGTCTTTTGTTCACACATCTTTTTTTTTTTTTTCTTTTTCCTTAGTGCCACCTCTAAACAAGTAGCGATAACTGTCTTGATCAAGAGGTATCTGTTTCTTCAACTGCACTACTCACACTGAGGTTGGATGTTAATTTGGTTTAACTGTTAGATACCTTTTCAAAGCTATTAGCACTGTAGGCATTACTACAGGATCTTTGCACCGTCTCTTCTGCCCGTAGCTGCGACTCTTTTCAGTACCTTTACTGTACCTCCTAACAATTATTTAGTGCAACTGCGAGGTCTACCTCCTGTTACACCTTTCAAACCAACCTACACTCAATTTACTTTCCAGCGCTGAATGACCTCATAGGTGCTAGTGCTTCGCCTTTGGCCAAAACTATATTCCATTCCATTTCATTCCAACCAACGCTATTGACAAACTTGGGCAATGCCGGGTGGACAAACCGTTTGACCGTATCAGTGCCCCTTTAGATTTAACAAAAGGAGCTTTTAGTTGCCAAGCGAGCCGAGTCGACTTTTACCATAAACAGACATTTTTCTTCTGTCACGTCTAGTTCTGTGTACTCTTAGACAAATGATTGGCGTAACCATAGGCCTAAACTAATTGTAGATCAAAATGATCGCCAGTTAAAGCATTGGAATTTAAATGTGTGAAGTAGTTATTAGCACAGGCTAAATGTAATTCCAGTAAGTTTTATTTTTGTCAGATAGGAGAAGGTAATAGACCCCTTTAATCTTGAAAATATTTTTTAACTCTCCTAACACCAACCTACTACGGTTATAAAAAGTTTAAATAACCTTAGGTCTATTTTATGTAGTTATCCTGAATTACACCTGCGCTTTTTAATAAAAGACCAGATTTCATGGAAATTTAATGAAAATGACGTTCCATGTATTACTGTATTAATGTGTTCAGAATTCATATGTTTAGGCCTACACCTTTAAGCCTTTGTTAAGACGACTCTCGCTCCCGTCGCCATCATAATTTTTCGTATAGCGACCATTTGAGGGTCAAATTTCGATTGTGAAATGTTATATTAGTATGTGATAGCTTAACCCACTGCCAGTGATAATAGGTATAGTCATGTTAGCATACCTACGGCGTAGTTTGTGAAGTATAACTGTTTTCATTTATGTGTACATTCATCGGGTTGTAATTCACCTCCATTTAGCTGTTATTCTTTGTGCATTGTGTTTCATTTGTTTTTCAAATGTTTAGCTATTGTATTTTGTGGAAGTGTGCGAGTAAGTGAAGTAAATGTGTGTACTTTGGTCGTTTATGCTTTATAACGTTAAAGTTGAACGGAAATGGTGCTTCAGTTGCTGATAACCGATGAATTTTAGGTTGTCATTTGCATAGAGATGAAACGACGAAAGTTTCGGAACTTTTACTTTCCCGGTCCGAGATTGAACGTCACATGAAATGTACGCAGGGCCAGGGTTTTAGCTGCCACATCATATTTTGATTTTGTTCGGTAATAATAATATGTATTTAATGGTCAGCCCATGTTTTGATTGATTTTATCACTTTCGTGCTCCACAATGTCTTCAAAATTGCATTCAATTTTGAACAGTTTTAACATTTTGTTTCTCATGTTCTGATCAAGAATACGAAGGTTAATTATGAATGAAGACGCTAACATTGATTGACATGGTATAGTCATTACACTCCGTAACCACGATCATCAGTGTGTAGTTATCACGACCATTTCCAGCGACCTGCAGAATTTTAATAAATCATATAAAAATACGCTAAAGTAGATTGAAATGGTGGTTATTATACCCCGTAATCACGGTCATTGGTCTAGCGATTGGGCCATTGCTCGCGAGAGTATACCGTAGTATAGTTATCTCTGGTATTTTACGCGACCTGCAAAATTTTAATCATAATCATTTAGAAATACGCTAACATTGATTGATATGGTAGTCATACAATCCCGTAACCACGGTCGTTGGGCTAGCGATTAGGCCATTGCTCGCGAGAGTATCCTAATAGTTATCTCTCCGGTTTCCCGCGGCCAGCATCCAGCG